>NC_043004.1:71041056-71046056 GCF_006345805.1 Octopus sinensis
ACAGGAGCCGGCCGGGCAGAAGGCTTGCACCAGACCTATACACACACACACTCATATATCTGTCTGTATCTTTGCATCTGTGTTTGTCCCCACCATCATTGCTTGGTAACCAGTGTTTGTGTGTTTATGTCCCTGCAACTTAGCAGTTTGACAAAAGACACTGATGGAATAAGTACTAGACTTCAAAATTAAGTCCTGGGTGGGGGTGTCGATTGCCTAAAACCTTTCAAGGCAGTACTCCAGCATGGCCGCAGTCAAATGACTGAAACAAGGAAAAGAGTAAAAGAGAGTCCAATAGTATTTGGCAAGGTGGGAGGGAGGGGGAGAGAGAGAGAGAGAGAGAGAGCCATGTCTGCGTCAATAGCATATCTAGTAACTCCTATGTTTATCAGGAAAGACAGGTGTGACTGAATAATTATTGCAGTGGTTCTTGGAAGAGGGAAAGCTTTGTGGACAAGAAGAGAAGATGGAAAGCTGCCAATGAGGAAGAGGAAAATTTGGACAAGTTGCTTGTGTTCTTTGATCTGGGCCCCATCATGCTTGCTAAAACCAACGGATACAGTATTTCAGTAAAGGGTAGGGACTTGTTAGTGTCAGTATATTTTGGGTGAGGAAGGTGGTGAGCTGGCAGAAATGTTAGCATGCTGGGCAAAATGCTTAGCACTATTTTGTCTGTCTTTACATTCTGAGTTCAAATTCTGCTGAGGTCGACTTTTCCTTTCATCCTTTCGGGGTTGATAAATTAAGTACCAGTTGCGTACTGGCATTGATCTGATTGACTGGCCCCCTCCCCTCAAATTTCGGGCCTTGTGCCTAGAGTAGAAAGGAATATATTGGGTGAGGAAGGTAGCGAGCTGGCAGAAATGCTTAGCAGTGTTTTGTCTGTCTTTACGTTCTGAGTGCAAACCCTGCCAAGGTTGACTTTGCCTTTCATCCTTTTAGGATCGATAAATTAAGTACCATTTGTATACTGGGGTCAATCTAATTGATTGACACCCCCCCAAAAAAAATTGGGGGGCCAGTCGAATATTGGGGTCAATATAATCGACTTACATACCTCCACCAAAAGTGCTGGCCTTGTGCCAAAATTTGAAACTTATTATTAAGGCAGTGAGTTGGTGGAATCATTAGCTTCCTGGACAAATGTTTAGTGACATTTTATCTGTCTTTGCATTCTGAGTTCAAATTCCACCAAGGTTGACTTAGCATTTCGTCCTTTTGGTGTTTGATAAAACAAAGTACTGGTCAAGTACTGGGGTTGATGTATTTGACTTGCCCCCTCCCCCAAATTCCAGGCCTTGTGCCTGGAGTAGAAAGGATTATATTTATATAGGTTTTTTCCCAACCATGTGGTCTAGGGTTCAGTCCTACTCTGTAGCACCTTGAGCAAGCGTCTTCTACTACGGCCTCAGGCTGGCCAAAGCATTGTGGATGGAATTGGTAAACAGAAACTGAATGAAGCCCATTGTATATACGAGGGGGTGCTGAAAAGTTCCCGGCTTTGGGTAAAAGAAAATACAGGAGAATCAGTTGATTATGATTTTATTCAACATATTCCCTTCTCAGATTCACACACTTATTACAGCAGCCCTTAGCCCTACAGTTTTTCTAAGCCCTGTAAAAAAACTCAGATGGTTGGGCCACCAACCAGGCCTTTCATGAAACCCTTAAAGCCAGGAACTTTCCAGCTCCCCCTTGTATGTTTGTGCACATCCGTGTTTCAATATCATGTGATGATTGTAAACGATCCTTCTTGTTATAAGAGAGAGGTTGTTTGTTCCCAGTCTTCCATGGAAAAGCTATGGAGAAAATATTTCCCTTGCTTGGAAAGTAGTGAGTGTTGGTGGCATCTGATCATAGAAAATCTACCTCAGCAAATTTCATCTGACCCTATGCAGGCATGGAAAAAATGGACAGTAGAGCAAACCGGTGACAATGACGATGGCAATGATGATGATGATGATGGTGACGATGATGACGATGACAACAACGACAATGATGATGATGGCGATGGTGATGATGATGATGATGAGGATAATGAGGATGATGATGACGACGATGATGATGATAAGGAAAATGTTGATGACGATGATGATGACGACAAAGAGGATCTGGATTAGGACAATGATGATGATGACGATGATGATGATGAGTAGGACAATGTTGATGATGACAATGATGGTGACGATGGTGATGACGATGAGGATGAAGATGATGATAAAGACAATGTTGATGATGGCGATGATGATAAGGACAATGTTGATAACGATGATGACGACGACAAAGAGGACATGGATGGGGACAATGATGATGATGACAATGACGTAGATAACAACAACAACAACAATGATGACGCTGTTATCCATTTGAGTTGTTCTGTTAACTTTTGCATCACTTCCTTTATTGGAGAAACAGCAGCCGAACAACTTGTACAAACCTAAAGCAACTTTTTTTTCTTCTTTCTTTTAAACTATTTTGTTTTCTTTTTTTCTCTCGTTACCTTTTGTAAACGAACGATGTAATTTTTACTTTCTCTGCTTCCTCATTAAACCATTGCTAGTTGAGATTTCTGTTTTATTTTATTTTATTTTATTTCGTTATATTTTATATTTATTTTCATTTCTTTATTGCTTCTGCTGTTTTAAGCGTTGTGGTTTGTCATAGGTTAAACAGTTTATCTTTTATCTGACATTAAGATTAAAGTAGTGGAAGTTAAGGGGGGTGGGGTGGGGGTGGTGGTTGTTTTTGGTTTTGTTATTTTATTTTTTGTTTTGTTGTTTTTGGTGTTTAAGTTTTCCTTTGCTTTTTGCTGATCATCATCATCATTGTCATCATCATCGTCGTCGTCACCACCACTGTCATCATCGTCATTGTTACCACCACCTCTACCATCATCATTATCGTCATCACCACTGCAATCATCATCATCCTTCTCATTGTCATCACCAACGTCATCATTGTCACCATGTCATCATCACGACCATGACCACGACGACCACCACCTCTATCATCGTCATCTTCATCATTACTACTGCAGTCATCATCATCATCATCCTCCACATTATCATCATCATTGTCATTGCCACCATCATCATCATCATCTTTCCCCCTACTCTTCATCATCATTGTTATCTTCCTCCTCCTCTTTGTCAGCTTCCTCTTTCTCCTTCTATCATTGTCATCATCATCATGAGTTATTACCAGTTAAAAAAAAATGTAAATGGTTGTTGAATTCAAATTTGAGTTTGGTATGTAAAAAACTAAAATGTTCCACCTGGAACGTGGACATTTGAAATATAAGACTTTAAAGATAAAAAAATAATAAAAAACATAAAACTCAACAAAATAAATGCCTCCCCTCCTCCCGCACTCCAAGAAACAATTAAGCTTGCAATGCAGTTTGGTTAACCTCCCCACTGCAACCATCACCTTCACCACATCATTGTCGTCACCACTATTGCCACCACAACCAATACTACCACCACCACCATTACCACCACCATTGCTATTGTCAGTACTACTATCACTACCACCATCATTGCCACCACCACATAACCATCACCACCTCCATCCACCATCAGCATCTTCATCACAACCACCACCATTGCTATTGCCACCATCACCACAACCACAGCCATCACCACCACCATCAACATTGTTAGCACCACCATCATTGCCACCATCATCCTCACCACCCTCACCACCACCTCCACCATCACCATATTCATCACTTCTACTTCTACCACCATAGCTGTTGCTACTAGCACCACAAACATAACCATCACCACCACCACCACCATTGTCATTGCTAGCACCACCACCAACCTCACCACCACCACCACCACCACCAACCTCACCACCACCACCACCACAACTAACTAAACAAACAAAAAAATAAAGGGTGAAGGAAAGATATAATGCAGATGGTGCTCCAGCATGGCAGTCTGATGTGTTTTGACTGAAAGTAATAAAAGAACTGAAGGAAGAACCAAAATGAAACTTACCTGTTAATTAGAGGTAAAGAAAGAAAATATTAGGAAGGGAAATATTTGACTGGGGACAGGTGTGGGGTGGGGGTGGGAAATTGGAGAAGTGTAGGGGCCATGTGGAGAATGTTTTCTAGTCAAGCTTGTTATCGAAGTCATTATCGTCATCATCATCATCATCATTGCCATCATTACAACCATCACACCCAGTGATCATCATCATCATCACCATCATGACCATCTTCGCCGGTGAACATCACCATCATCACCATCATCATCGTGATTATGATCACTATGATCATCTCGGCCAGTGAACATAGTCATCATCACAATTACCATCATCATCACCATCAATGCCACCACTTTTAACATCGTCTCCACCATCATCACCATCACCACCATTATCATTACAAATATTATCACTATCGCCATCACTGCCACCACCACCACCACCATCACAACCTGCAGACATCACCACCATCACTACAGCCATCGACCATCACCACCACTATTGCCACAACCACCACTATCACTAGGACCATTGTCACCATCAACATTATTAGCACAAGCATTACACTATCACCGTGACCACAACCACCACCACTATCAGCGATTTTTAACATCATCATCATCACTGCAATCATTATTGTGCTTACTAACACCACTATCACCACAGTTATCATTCACTACAATCACTCACTGTATATATATATACAATGGGCTTCTTTCAGTTTCCACCTACCAAATCCACACACAACGCTTTGGTTGGCCTGAGGCTATAGTAGAAGACACTTGCCCAAGGTGCCATGCAGTGGGAATGAACCCGGAACCATGTGGTTGGTAAGCAAGCTACTTACCACACAGCCACTCTGAGATATCCTGATATGTTGTTAAACATATTAAAACACTAAAATGTTACACTTCTGAAACATACAGTGTTTCTCTTTGAACCATCTGAATATGTGTTAGCATTTTTAATGATTCTCTAATTTATAGAGCTCTTATCAATTCCAT
>NC_043004.1:71053556-71061056 GCF_006345805.1 Octopus sinensis
ACGACGACGACGACGGTGATGATGGTGGTGATGAAAAAACCCTTGAAGGTGGTGCCCCAGTATGGCTGCAGTCTAATGACTGAAACAAATAAAAGAATATCTGAAATCTACTGAAGAGTCTTGAAGCATGGCAGTTATTTGGGAGCACCAGAATGTTCTCCATGTAATGCATTCCTAGAGGCAGTGTGAAGGGCATTGCCTAACATCCATGTTCCTTGAGTGACATCAGCACCTGGTACACCGACCAGAATTGTTACACTAGTCATAACACCACCCTTGTTTCTTACTAGGATCGTGGTCAAAACTACAGAAGCAGGCTGGGACTGATTTATCGGCTTGAACTTTTACACTGTAGAATATTTGGACAGTAGCACTAAATATCCTCTATGAGTACCCCTAAATACCCCAGTATGAGTAATTTATCCTTTGTTTGGTGTGTCTACTTGGGTAGCAGGTCTGCAGTAAATATCTGTAATAGTAACAGTAGCAACTTTTGCAGGTCCACTTCTTGTCTTGAACCTTTAGCATTCAGATTACTTTGTCAGATGTAATTCTTATTTATTCACATTTCTTTGCTCTATTACTTTGTAGCTTTGGGATTTCGAAAATAAGATTGTTCATTTTTAGAATGACATTGCAGGGTAGATGCAAGAATATTTGTGCTGGATATGGCCAGTTAGAATACTAAAGGGTTAAGACATTGCTCAAAATAAAAACGATTTGTTCCATTGTAATTCTAGTGAATGATTTGCTAAAACTACAAGGACATCCAGTATGGATTAGGTTCCCCATATGATGAGGTAAACCTAATCCATACCTGTTGTCCTTTTGGTTTTATCATGATGAGGAAGTGAAAGCGCGTGGCTTAGTGGTTAAGGGTACTTGGGTCACGTCCATAAGGTCGTGGGTTCGATTCTTGGTGACATGTTGTGTCCTTGAGTAAGGCACTTTATTTCACGTTGCTCCAGTCAACTCAGCTGACAAAAATGAGTAGTACCTGTATTTCAAAGGGCCAGCCGTGTCAGACTGTGTCACGCTGAATCTCCCTGAGGACTTCATTAAGAGTACACATGTCTGTGGAGTGCTCAGGCACATGCATGTTAATTTCACGAGCAGGATGTTCCGTTGATCAGATCAACTGGAATCCTCATTGTTGTAACCAACGGTGTGCCAGTTATCATGATGAGGGTAGAAGTTACCAAGCACTTAAAATATTATTGGGTTTACATCAGTGGCATAGCTCAAGTTTGTGTCAGCCAGGGACGTCCTTGAGTTTACTCCTATTCCCACCCCACAAAACATAATATTCTTTTAAAGTATCACCCTTCATCCCCCACCCCCAATTCTACTCAGGATGGTTTGCTTTTCTTTTCTTTTTATTTTTACAGACCAAATTGAGGGTGTCATTAACCAAATACAGTACCATTAAGGTCGTAGCAGAGGCATAGCTAGAGCTTGCGTTACTCGGCGTTGTCTTTGACCTTGTCTCTGTTCTTGGAAAATACATAATACATTTTACATTTCAAAAGTGCTGCGTAATACATACCAAAATTTCACATAAAATAGGCCAACACTGTCATCCTTTTTCTTTAGTCATTTGCAGAATATATTGAGTCTACCGAAAACCAACTACTTTCGCATACAAATGTTATTCTTTTCCACTCTAGGCACAAAGCCCGAAATTTTGGGTGAGGGGGCCAGTCGATTAGATCAATTCCCAGTACGCAACTGGTACATAATTTATCGACTCCGAAAGGATGAAAAGCCAAGTCGACCTCGGTGGAATTTGAACTCAGAACGTAAAGACAGACGAAATACCGCAAAGCGTTTCTCCCGGCGTGCTAACGTTTCTGCCAGCTCGCCGCCTTATACAACGTTATTATTCTTTTCTGCTTTAGGCACAAGGCTCGAAATTTTGGGGAAGGGGGTTAGTCGATTAGATCAACCCCAGTACGCAACTGGTGCTTAATTTATCGACCCCGAAAGGAATTTGAACTCAGAACATAAAGACAGATGAAATACTGCAAAGCATTGCGCCCGGCCTGCTAACGTTTCTGCCAGCTCACCGACTTATACAATGTTATTATTGCCGTGACTAAGGTGGCGAGCTGGCAGAGTTGTAAGCACATCAGATAAAATATCGAGTGGCTTTTCTTCCGACTCATTTCGTTCTAGGTTCAAATCCTGCTGAGGTTAACTTTACCTTTCATAAAATAAAGAACTAGTAAAGTCCTAGAGACGATGTAATCGACTAAAACTCTTCCCTTAAAATTGCTGGCCTTGTGTCAAAATTCCAAACCATTATTACTGGCATGACCTTCAAGAAAAAATAAAGTGTTCATTCTCCTGATCTGTCTGTCTGTCTCTGTCTCTTCCCCTCTCTCTTTACTTCATTCTCATCTATTTTCTTTCACTTTTTTCTTATGATTTAAAAAATGTTATCTATTATAAATATTTTGATTATATTTGACCCTTTCTACTTGATTCAACATATTAATATACTCCCCTGCTCACTCACTCTGGTCCTTCTGCCATTGCTCCCCAGTTCTTTCCTTTTTGGTCAAATGGAATCAATGCAGGGTTGAAGAATTATTCTTTAGCTTTGTCTTTTAATGTACACAACAACCTTCCTAGTATTGGTGTCATCATCATCTTCATCATCTTCTTCATCATCATCATCATCATCATCATTATCATCATCATCATCACCATCATCATCATCATCATCACCATCATCATCATCATCATCATCGTCGTCGTCGTCGTCGCTTAGGATTCACTTCTTCATTGCTTGTACAGGTCTCAGAATTTTGTTGAGTCAGCTTTTCTTCGGCTGGAAGCCTTTCCTGTTGCCAACCCTTCCCTGTTTCCAAGCAAGGTGATAATATTTCCCCATGTATTTTTTTTTTCATGGAAACGAACAACACCGCTTGCATGACTGTGATGCTCGTTTACATTCCTCACATGATGCCAAGATGAGAGTACACATAAATACACACATACTTATACACATGTTTGTATGTATGCATGTACGTATATATATATATACGTATATATGTTTGTGTGTGTGTGTGTGTGTGTTTGTCACCTACTATCGCTTGACAACCGGTGTTGGTGTGTTTAACCCCACCGTGAATTAGCAGTTTGTGCAAAAGAGGCCGATAGAAAAGTACTGGGATCGATTCATTCGACTATAAATTCTTCAAGCTGGTGCTCCAGTATGGCCGCGATCTAGTGACCAAAACAAATACAAGATAAAAGATCCTTCCTGGGTCAGTAAAATAAACTGACCTTCAAGTGTTCGGGTGGGAGTGAAAGGGATGGAATAGAATTAATACCCTCCATCCCTAACCCGAATGGAATTATAAACAGAAATCAAAATACTCAGCGGCATTTCTCCTGGCTTTTTAATGTCCTGCGTTCGAATTCCATCGAAGTAGATTTTGTCTTTTATTGTTCCGGATGCTATTAAATGAATCCCATTGGAGCAACTGGATCGATGTAACCGACTTTCCTCCTCCTCCTCCCTCTAACAACAAAAAAATGCTGGCTTCGTACCAAAATTTGGAACCATTAAATATAAGACTAGACAGATTTGGGGATCAATTCAGTTGGCTATATGCTTGAGACAATTTTCTAGCTCGGGCTTCAAATCAATTTTATTGTCAAGCTAATTATCACATAATTAACGTATTAAATCTGAAGGCGGTGAGCTGGCAGAATCGTTAGCACGCCGGGCGAATTGCTTAGTGGTATTTCGTCTACGTTCTGAGTTCAAATTCCGCCGAGGTCGACTTTGCGTTTCATCCTTTCGGGGTCGATTAAATAAGTACCAGTTACGCACTGGAGTCGATATAATCGACTTAATCCGTTTGTTTGTCCCTTCTGTGTTTAGCCCCTTGTGGGTAGTAAAGAAATAGGTATTTCGTCTGTCTTTACGTTCTAAGTTCAAATTCCGCCAAGGTCGACTATACCTTTCATCTTTTCGGCGTCGATAAATTAAGTACCAGTTGAGTACTGTGGTAGATCTAAAATTTCGGGCTCTTCTGTCTAGAACAGAGAAAAAATATTAAACCTGATCTTGAGAGGGAGAAAGAAAAACAAGCCATTCAAGGGAAGTGGAGGGGAAGATTGTTAGAGCACCTTGTGGTGTGTCTTCAGTTTCTCTTTGTCTTCAGTCCAAGTCCTGCCAAGGTAAACGTCGTGTTTTATCCTTTGGGGTTGATAAAATAAAGTACTTGTCAAAAACTGATGTTGAAGAAAAAAGAGCTTAGATGGGTGCTGATGAAGGGGCAATAACTCCCGAAATATGGCACATACACCTGTTACCCTTTCTCATTTTCTATCTCATTGTTTGTTTACATCTGGCGTCTCGGATACGAAACGTCCCAACAAAACTCAATGCCGGTTATAATTTCTATACAATACCTTTAAAGATAACCTTAACAGGTCAATCTCTAATATCTGCTTGGGCATAGTATCTAATGCTGGATGCCCTTTCTTACGCCAACCACTTTACAGAGTGTACTGAAAGTAGTAAGGCCACCAAGTAATTTGCAAAAGAAGAAGCCCTTTCGACCGAGTGGAGGGTATAGTCGAAAGGAAGGTGGCTTTATTTTAGTTGTTGAGAGGCTAAAGTATGATAGAAAGACAGGAACAAGTGTCTTGCTGTAGAAGAGATATATAGCTACTTCAGGTGAAAAGAATTGAAAAAGATGGTGGTGATGAGATGCCGGGGTGTGCCCACACTAATTTACGAGCTGTGAATTCAAATTCCTGGTACTTTGCACAGTGCAGTATTAATAAACTTGTGTCATTTGTTTTAAAGTACAGGGTCCTGTATCTTATTTAATTGCTTAAATAAACCCGTTTGTGCTATTTGTGAGGCGGTGAGCTGGCAGAATTGTTAGCACGCTGGTGAAGAGTGCTTAGATCGTGCTCACGTTCTGGGTTCAAACTCCATCGAGGTGGACTTCGCTTTTGATCTTTTATCGTGCTTACGATCTGATTTAAAATTCCGTTGAAGTGGACTTTGCTTTTCATCTTTCAGGGTCGATGAAATAAGTACCAGTTGAACACTGGTCCAATATAATCGGTTTAATCTCTCTCCCAAAACTGTTGGCCTTGTACCAAGATTTGAAGCCAACATTTGTGTAATTTGTAAAGCGGTGAGCTGGCAAAATCGTTAGCGTACCGGGCAAAATGCTTAGCGGTATTTAGTCCGTCTTTGCGTCCAAATTTCACCAAGGTCGACTTTATCTTTCATCCTTTTCGAGGTAGGTCGATAAAATAAGTACGAGTTGAGCACTGAGGTTGATGTAATCTGCTTACCCCCGCCCCCAAAATTGCTGGCCTTGTGCCAAAACTTGTAACTAATATTTGTGTTCTTTAGAGATGACCACCTCTGGTTAGGAAAAATTAGTCCGGAAAGATTTTGGAAACAAGGGCTTCGGAAAATTGATATATGAACTTTAATAATAATAATAATAATAATAATTCTACTATAGGCAGAAGGCCAGAATTTTTTGAGGAGAACACCTAGTAGATTACATCAACCATCTTTCTCAACTGGTACTTGATTTATCGACCCCGAAAAGATGAAAGCAAAGTCAACTGCGGTGTTGTTTTGACTTTAGAACATAAAGACAGGCGAAATGCCGCTAAGCATTTTCCCCGGTGTGCTAACATTTCCGCCAGTTCAGCACCTTTTCAATAATAATAATAATAATAATGATAATAATAATGATGATAATAGTAACAACAACACTAAGAGAGCGCAAACCTCCACTAAGGCAACACCATCGTCTTTTCAACGATTAGCCAGAGATGAGTTTTAAAATGAGAATATCTGAAATAAACTCGATTGTTCTCACAGACGAGAATACGAGAAATGAAACCGACCGCTCTCAAAAATTAAGTAAAAAACCCGGAAAAATAATCCAGATTCCTTGTCCGGTACTGGATCCATCCCAAAATCTAATTAGTTCGTGCCACTCACGAGGCTAAACATCCCTGAAAGTTTCATCCAAATCCATCCAGCGGCTCTTGAGATATCTTGTCCACGAACAAACAAACATACGTATACGACTCAAAACAATACCTCCGCCTGAGCGAAGGCGGAGGTAATAATCCTTTTTACTGTAGGTACAAAGCTTGATATACGTACCAGTGCGTAATTGGTACTGAATTTATCGACCCTGAAAGGATGAAAGGCAAAGTCGACCTCGGCGGAGTTTGAACTCAGAACGTAAAGACGGACGAAATGTGCTAACGATTCTGCCAGCTCGCCGCCTATAATAATACTATAGGCAGAAGGCCTGAAATGTGGAGGAGGGCACTAATCGATCACATCGATTCCATTATTTCACTGGGGCTTAATTCATTGACCCCGAAAGGATGAAAGGTTAAGTCGACTTCGGTATAAATTGATCTCAGAACGTAGTGACAGACGAAACACCGCTAAGCATTTCACCCGGTGTGCTAACGATTCTGCCAGCTCGTTGCCTTAATAATAATGATAATGATAATAATAATGATAATAATAATAATAATAATAATAATAAGAAGAAGAAGAAGAAGAGCACTAAGAGAGCGCAAACCTCCACCAAAGCAACTAGTGCTTTTATGACTTTTTAAAATATCTTCTTCGTCTTTTTCTTTCGTATAATAATAATAATAATCCTTTCTACTATAGGTACAAGGCCTGAATTTTGTGAGGAGGGGGGCAGTTGATCACATTGACCTCAGTACTCAACTGGTACTTAATTTATTTACCCCAAAAGGATGAAAGGCAAAGTTGACCTTGGCAGAATTTGAACTCAGAACGTAGCGACGGATGAAATACCGCTAAGCATTTTGCTCGTCGTGCTAACGGTCCTGCCAGCTTGCCGCCTTAATGATGATGATGATGATAATATAAACAATAATAATAATTGCCCTGATGCAATATCAGGCAGTGGCTCTCATGGCTTCTCATCTTAACTGATTGGAAGTGTTACCATGAACATTGTTTTGTCTTGGTATCAAAGATGGGCTACAGCAAATATTCTGCTCAATACCACAAATTTGCTTGTCAGTTGTTTGACCATAACCAGTTGACCATGTCCCTTAGTGGCTGACGATATGTGCATCTCTGATCACGAGCAGAAGTAGTGGGGGAGCATCATAGCCATGTGTCGAGATGAATTATATGGTGTTTGGATAATTCACCTCTGGAAACATGGGTGTTTCATTCAACATCCTTAAAAATCCCTTATTCAGGGACCTTTTGAGTGGGATGGGCTACTCAACCTGAAGAAAATTCTAACTGGGCCCTACCTGCAAGATCATGCACTGTTTATCTTGATATGAGATCACCATATCGTGCACATATGGTTGTGATGCATGTGCCTGGTGTGCCCTTATCAGACAAGTAATCATGATAGGTATAGTGGGTTTTGTATATTTTACCCCAGTGTCATTTTGATGACATGCACTGCTCTCTCAATACTGATAATAATA
>NC_043004.1:71068556-71081056 GCF_006345805.1 Octopus sinensis
GATGGAACTGAGCAACGGCTTTCTTAACCACATGCCTACTGCATATATAGATAAATGCACGCGTACATGCAAACATACATATATGCATATATATGCATATATGTATGTTTGGAGAGTGGTTACATGACTTCCTGAAAGATAGGAGTCAGGCAGTAGTGGCTAATGGAGCCACCTCTATGAACACACAAATAGTGAGCGGTGTTCCACAGGGCACTGTCTTGGGACCACTGCTTTTTATAGTGGCCCTCTCAGATATGCCCTCAAATGCCCGGATAGCCACTCTGGCAAGCTATGCAGATGATACGAAAGTCTCGCAGAAAATACAGAACCCCAGCGATGTTGCACACCTGCAGCAGGAGTTGGACTCAATTTATTAATGGGCTGAGGATAATAATATGCAGTTTAATGCTGAACAATTCCAGGCCCTGTGCTACCAGCATCCAAAACTGAATATTAAACTTACAGGGTACACCGGTCCATAGGGAATCCAAGAGGTCCATCCCAGAGCCTAAGTCAGTGAGGGACCTGGGTATCGACATGAGTGATGTTACCTCTTTCCAAGTGCATATTACCAGGATGGCGACAAAGTGTAGACGACTGGCTGGATGGATCCTAAGAACATTCAGAACCAGAGATAAGGAAACCATGATGGTCCTCTGGTGGACATTCGTCCTCAGCCGCCTGGATTACTGTTCACAGCTATGGTCACCCACCAGTGTGAAATTAACAGCGGACCTTGAAGCAATCTAGAGAAGATTCACAAAGGAAATCGTCTCTTTGCAACAGCTCAGCTACTGGGAAAAGTTGAAACAGCTAAGACTCTACTCCCTGGAGAGGAGACGGGAGAGGTATGCAGTAATATATATCTGGAAGATCCTGGAAGGAATTGTGCCAAATTTTGGCATTGAAAGCTACCTCAATGCCAGAACGGGACGACACTGCATAGTATCAAAGATCCCAGCAATGCCATCACGCTTCAGGACCAGCTTCTGCAACAGCCTGGGTTTCAAGGGCCCACAGCTTTTTATATTCTCCCAAAGAGTCTGAGGAACTTGCACAAAGTAGATGTAGCGGTTTTTAAATCAAAGCTTAACCTCTTCCTGTCGAGAGTCCCAGATGAACCTACCTCACAGCAAGAGGTGCAAATGAGGGTAGCTATATCAAACTCCATGCTTCACCAAGTGCCTCATATTAGAGGAGGCTCTTAGTAATAACAGTGTAGCACAAAACGGCGGTGCATCAGCATGGCCACAGCTCTGAGCTGAAACTAAAAAAGAAATATATATATATATATATATATATATAAAATACAAAATACACAATTATATCTTGAGATCGCTAGTAATAACAATACTCCAAATATAAAACAGACTGGAGTTGTAGTGCTCCAAATGAGCTATATTCCACTTCTTAATCTGAGCGGAGGCAATGCGAGCAGGAACTAAATGAACATTACTAAGATCCACACACAAAGATCAAATGCATACATCGCACAGATTAAGAAACGGTATATACATATATATATATATATATATATATACTTTATTTAAAGCAGCAGCAAAAATTCAACAAAACCTGTTACTCTGAGTTTCACGTTCCCGTTCGTCGGACGGTTTTTGTTAGCAAACATATATATACATACGTCGGACAGCAAAACTGTCCGACGAACGGGAACGTGAAACTCAGAGTAACAGGTTTTGTTGAATTTTCTGCTGCTTTAAATAAAGCATATTACTCTACCTCTGGTATTTGAGTACTCTTTTTTCCACCTTGTTTCACATTTATGTGTTTACTCCGGTGTATATATATATATAATATATATATATATATATATATATATATATAGCTCTTTATAATGTTTGCTGATGAGTCGTTCGACGAGCATCTTTGGCAAATTTTCGGAAGAGTTTCACGACACAACACGTTTTCCTTTATACGGTGCCATGTATCGGAATCGCGATACGTTAGAGCAGTGTTTCTCAACCTTTTTACCCTTGCGTGACTCTTAAAATAAATTACGTATCTCGAGGAACCTGTGCACCAAAAAATTATATACTATATCTTTCTCATATATTTTTTATTGTAGTTCACGTGGTAAATATCATACACACACACACACACATATAATTAATATCTATATACTCTTTTACTCTTTTACACTTTTACTTGTTTCAGTCATTTGACTGCGGCCATGCTGCAGCACCACCTTTAGTCGAGCTAATCGACCCCGGGACTTATTCTTTGTAAGTCCAGTACTTATTCTATCGGTCTCCTTTGCCGAACCGCTAAGTGACGGTGACGTAAACACACCAGCATCGGTTGTCAAGCAATGCTAGGGGGACAAACACAGACACACAAACACATACACACACATATATATATATACATATATACGACAGGCTTCTTTCAGTTTCCGTCTACCAAATCCACTCACAAGGCATTGGTCGGCCCGGGGCTATAGTAGAAGACACTTGCCCAAGATGCCACGCAGTGGGACTGAACCCGGAACCATGTGGTTGGTTAGCAAGCTACTTACCACACAGCCACTCCTGCGCCTATTGATTGTTATAATTTTTGATATAGAACAGTGAACCACAGCATTGAGTTTGTTGCATCACGCACAAGATTCCAGCTTCCAAATCCTGTTTTCTGACTGGGTAAAAATGATCAAACTTTAAAACTCTATAAAATTTTTCTAAATTTTTTTTCTGGAACAATTGAATTACAAAATCAGATTCAGCGTGAAAAATTACATCTATACACTAAATTTTAAAATTTTCACTTAGTTTTAAAATTTCAAAAACTGTGACAAGAGAAAAGATCCGATCCACACACTTACCGAGGCTTTTGGCAAACCTACGCAATGCATTCGATTTCTGTCTGTTTGCTTAATTTGGTGCTATTTCAGTAAAACAACTTTTTCAAGCACAAAAGAATTTAAGGAAATTTTAAACAAATTTTTTGCTGCCTGCATCGAACCATGTCGCTGTGGGAAAATAACAAAACATATCTACCTTCCCACAGCGGAATGTTTTTCTTTTATGCGGACTCCGAGAGATTTTGTTCCAAATTTGTTTAATTCCATTAGTTCTTGAAAAAGATTTCTGTGGATTGAATATCATCAATTAAGGAAGACATATACATACATAAAAACTAAATGACACTGTTATACACATACACACAAACACACACACACACGCACGCACGCACACACACACATAGATGTTTCCAAAATATTTTTATCCAAAGTGTAGTACATACACAAACACACACATATGCACATATATACACATACACCTACGTGCTTACATACATACATATATGGATACATACATATAGTTTCAATCCCTACACATATACATATACATATACATACACACATGTATATGCACATACATAGAAGCATTTTAAATGTGTGTGTGTGTGTATGTATATATATATATATATATACACACGCGCACATATATATTTATATACATATCAAATTACACGCACCTACACACGCGCATTCGCAACACTCAGGTTATAGTTTCTTTATTGCCCACAAGGGGCTAAACACAGAGAGGACAGACAAAGGGATTAAGTCGATTACATCGACCCCAGTGCGTAACCGGTACTTTATTTATCGACCTCGAAAGGATGAAAGGCAAAGTCGACCTCGGCGGAATTTGAACTCTCAACGTAACGACAGACGAAATACGGCTACGCATTTCGCCCGGCGTGCTAACGATTCTGCCAGTTCGCCGCCTTAGCACACATCCAGTTTATGTATTTGGAACGCTCTCGTTTTTGAATTTTTCCCTTTAAATGTCATAACTTCGAAAAGTTAGGACACGGTTTCAAATGCCATATAAGATAACTTATTCATTGTTTCAATTTGTTTATATCTCTAAATTATGAAGGATTTTATGGTCTATAAATAACACTTAATTTCAGTTTTCATTATATTTCAACTTTTCTAGAAATTAACAGTTCGATTCAGAAATCATCACCCCAATGGTTTCATATGAAGAAATCTTCACATGAAACCATTGGTAGCCTTGTTAATTAAAAAAATATAGATAATTTATCCACCAATGCCGTGTTGAGCACCCATTCTCACTGTTCAATATTAGCGTGCGTATATATATATATATATATATATATATTGGGTTGGCAACTAAGTTCCCGCCGTTTTTTTAAAAATTTAAATTTGTTAAAAGGTTTAATAAAAAATAACAACTAATTAATCAATAATGTATTCACCCTTATTAATTACAACTTCTTTCCAACGTTCAACATGATTTTTCAATACCTCGTTGGTAGAAATCACCCGATTTCGACTCGAAAAATGGATCCAACCAAGCTCTTAATTCTGTATCAGTACTGAACGAAACTCCACGCATAGCATTTGAAAGGGATCGAAAGAGGTAGATATCCGTTGGTGCCAAATCAGGAGAGCACGGTGGTTGTAATAGCACTTCCCAGCCATGTGCTTGAATGGCTTCCTTGGTCATATTGGCGATATGAAGGCGGGTGTTGTCGTGCAGCAGAAGAACTCCATGTTGACGATTAGGTCTTTTCTCTTGAATAGCCGTGTTAAGTCGTTCCATCTGTTGAACATAGAGTTCCGTGTTGACCGTTTGGTTCCGTTCAAGCAATTTGTAATGGATAATCCCTTCCCAGCCCCACCATACACACAACATCGTTTAACGCGGATGAAGATCTTGTTTCATGCGCGGTGTTGCTTGTTCACCGGGGCTAAGCCATTCCTTACGCTGCTTCATATTGATGTACAGGCACCATTTTTCGTCGCCATTAACGATTCGGTGAAGAAATCGTTGCTTGTGTCCATGAGTTGAGCTTTGACGAGCAAGAAAACCAGCGGGGATTGTGGCTCGTTGATTTTTGTTGTTGTCACATAAAGCATGCGGAACCCATGCTCCATACTTCTGAAACTTTCCGATCGAGTGAAGATGCTTCTCTATAGCAGTGTGGGAGCATTCCGTTTTCCCTTGTCGTTGACGAGAATTTTCGCGCAAAAGCTGGTTTAATCGCTCTTCATCGAACACAACTGGACGGCTAGAACGAGGTGCGTCTTTGAGATCAAAATTTCCATGTTTGGACTTGGCATATCAATGACGAGCGGTTCTTTCAGCTATGTCACCCTCTCCATACACAGCACAAATGTCGCGAGCAGCTTTTGCGGCTTTAGAACCTTGATTAAAAGCAAAAAGAAGGAGGTGTCGAAAATGCTCGGTTTTCTAAACTTGACATTCCATTTCAATGATCTGAAAATAAACAAAAATTAACTAAAATTAACTAGAAAAAAACAACAAGAAAAAATAAAAACAAAACAAAATAGATTTCAAAATGATTCAAAAACAGAACACACACACACACACACACACACACACACATACTTTTTTTCTTTTATTTGTTTCAGTCATTTCACTGCTGCAGCCATGCTGGAGCACCGCCTTTAGTCGAAAAAATGGACCCCAGGACTTACTCTTTGCAATCCTGGTACTTATTCTATCGAATAAACACACCAACATCGGTTGTCAAGCAATGATGGAGGGACAAACTCAGACACACACACAAATATATACACACACGCATATATACGTATGTATACACACACACGCAAAACACACACACACACATATATATAAGCAACAATGCTAGTTCTTGGATGCAACTGTGCATCGTTACCAGCTAGAGGAGTTGTCTACACTACATGTCTTTTGTTTTTTTTTGTGAATCCCCCCCTTATATATATATATACAGAAAGGGACACAGAAAAAACAAGGAGAGAAAAAATGTGTGTAGTGGCTAACGATCTATCATGGCGACTAGTGCCGGACAGAAGGGTCAAACACAGGAAGGAAAGTAGGGAAGGTAACGAGGTAAAGATATATATATAAATATATATATTTTTATATATATATATATATATATATATATATATATATATATATATATATATATATATATATATTTATATATATATCTTTACCTCGTTACCTTCCCTACTTTCCTTCCTGTGTTTGACCCTTCTGTCCGGCACTAGTCGCCATGATAGATCGTTAGCCACTACACACATTTTTTCTCTCCTTGTTTTTTCTGTGTCCCTTTCTGTAGAAGAGCATAGGCTCGAAACGTAAAAGACTTTTTCTATTCCTGAGCATTATACTAATACATATGTTTGTTTTGTACACCACCTGTCTTCGTCTTTTGTTTTTTTTTCGTAAACTCTCCCTTTGGAGCAAATCTCAGAATTAAACAGCCGAAATTTGCCATGATGAATCGGTTTCTGACTGAAGAATGAAGGCACTGAATGACTGTCTGTTTTCCGTGTTCGTCAATTCGTGAATTTCACGTTCTTTATATATAAAGTTTTATTATTTATTATATATATATATACATATACACACACAAATACACACACAGACACACACACAGACACACACAGAATTGTGAGTGAGAAACAAAACAAGAATAGATTCAAATGATATTTGAAAACCTGCACAAATATTTGGAAGATTTTTTTGTTTGCAAACAGGAACTTTAATAACATCTTTTAATCCCATATTTAAATAAGTAAGTTATTATTAGATTATATTGGTTTGATGCATAATTACTGCGGCTTCTTTCAACAAATTTTATTCAACTAACATATTGCAAAAATATCTTTAAATGATTATTCCGGAGCATATTCACCATCTACTTCAAATACTGCTTCCCATTTGCTTGGCAATCGGTCAGACCGTCATTTAAAGATGTTTTTGTTAAATATTTTGTTTTTGTTGAATATTTTGTTTTTGTTAAATATTTTGTTTTTGTTGACTAAAATTTATTGAAAAAAGCCGCAATAATTATGCACCAACCCAATAACATATTTGATTCTGAGTCTTAAATATATTATTAATTCTTTCAAATTATGGCACAAGGCCAGCAATATTTTCGTGAAGTGGCAAATCGATTACACCAACCACGTATTTGACTGGTACTTTATTCTGAAATCCCCATCATTGTCACTATCACTCACCTCTATGTCTCTCTATAAATATCTACATCTCTCTCATTCCCTATTTCTCTCTGTCTCACTACGCCGCAGAGAAAGGTAGAATGAGAAAAAATAAAGAGTTTGATGTCACACAAACCTACTGCTGCCATCATCAGCTATATCACTCTTCCTCATTATATATTGATATATATATATTGATATGTATCTTTCATTCTCTGACGTTTTCTGATCTAGTATGCCACGAAGAATAAGAGGGAGAGAGAGAAAGTGAAAAAATAGGATGGCAGAATTACTCATTTTTTTACCTTCCTTGAAAGACAGTAAGATATTCGAAGGAGATTTGGCAGCAATTTCTCAATATAAATATATAAACAAACTTCCTTTTGAGATGCAAAATAATTATGCATATTGCTTTGTGGGTGTTTATTTTCTAGTTTCTGAATACAAGGCACACACACACATATATATAAGATTTTATCGATGCTAATTGTGTATGTCTCTCTCTCTCTCTCTCTCTCTCTCTCTCTCTCTCTATATATATATATATATATATATATATATATATATATACACACGCACACAGACATACGCGCACTCACGAATGTTTATACATATAACGTATGTACATACATATATATATATTTGTGTATGTTTATATATAAAAAGAGAGAAAGGATAAGAAAAAAGAGAGATGGATAAAGATAGGGAGAGAGAGATAAAGAGAGAGAGAGAGAGAAATAAAGAGAGTGGGAGAGAGAGAGAGAGGAAGTATAAGAGAAAGAGAGAGAAGTGAACACAGTGGCAAACACTCCCGCACACACACAAAGTGAGAAAAAGAAGCTCACACAAAGCAAGCCATCCATACATGGACATAGAGAGAAGAGAGACGCTTCATGTTTAACCTCTGTCCCTAACCCTACACCATAAATATCTCCTCGCTGATTCTGACGTCTCTCTAACGACGTTACTCAATTGTAACAATCAGTTTTTCTCTCCTCTTTTACTCCTCCATTTCCTCTCTCTTTCTCTCTCAACACACTCACACACACATTTGCAACTCCCACTGTTCATTTTTCTCTTTATCTCCCTCTCTCTCACTATCTCCCTTTCCTCTTCTCTGTCACCCATGGTCTCTCTGTCTTTCTGTCACTCACCCCTCCATGTGTATTTTCACCTCTCTCAGCGTTCCGCCTCTCTCGCTTGGTCTCTCCGTTTACTCTCCCTCTCTCTCTTCCGATCTATCTATCTATCTATCTATCTATCTATCTATCTATCTATCTATCTATCTATCTATCTATCTATCTATCTATCTATCTATCTCCCTCTCTCTCTTCCGATCTATCTATCTATCTATCTCCCTCTCTCTCTTCCGATCTATCTATCTATCTATCTATCTATCTATCTATCTATCTATCTATCTATCTATCTATCTATCTATCTATCTATCTATCTATCTATCTTCCTCTCTATCTTCCTCTCTATCATCTACTGTATCTTTCTGTTATATTTCATATTCTACTAAATCTCCTCCTTTTCTCCCACAGTTTCATCTCCCTCCTATCTCCCCCTCTCTCCGCCTCCCTATTACTTGTCTATCTCTCAATCTATCACACTTTCTTCCTCTTTCTATATCTCTGCTATCTTTCTTTATTCATTCTTGTTCCTTTTCTACTTCTTTTCTTATCTCATAACTTGACTTCAATCGATTTAGTAAACCATATTTCATAACCCCTCTCTCCATTTCTCTATATTTTCTACCATTCTCTGTAAATCCCTCTCTTTCATTTTTATATATATTTCTGTCCGTTCGTCCGTTTGTCTGTAGTCTGACTGTCTGCCTATCTGTGACTCTCCATCTCTCTTTCTTTGTCATCCACTGTTTGTCACATTTTGCCCACTCATTCCAATTCGTTTTTAAAATTCTTTTATTCTTTCATAATTTCTTGCTAATGGATGCGGTCGGCCATATTTCATAGCCTCTCTATCTCTCTACCTTTTGTCTACCATTCTTTATATATCATTCTCTCTTTCTCTTTCTGTATACTTTTTTCGCTGCCTCTTTATCATTTCCTATCTAACTCTCACCTACCAATCACTCATTCCCATTCGTTTTTTAATTCATATATTCTTTCAAAGGTAGAAGCCAATAAATGCGGTCGGCCATATTTCCTAATCTCTTCCTCCTTCTATATCTCCTTCTATCTCTTCTGTCTCTCTTTATCCCGCTTTCACCCCCCCCCCCCAATTACTCCAGCACTTTTAACGTTTCACTCCTCCCACTACCGACTTTTACTCTCTCACCTTTCTCACTCCCGAATGCACCTTCTTCTAAGTTCTTCCTTTTCTCTCCCTCATCTATCCATTTTGTCATATTCTCTGGCTCTGTCTCATTTTACACTTAACTAATCTATCTGTCTGTCTATGTACACACACATGCACCAGGAAGGATGGAAGGCAAAGTCGACCTCGGTGGAATTTGAATGCAGGACATAAAGAAGGATCCTGACCACCCCCACGTGACCAAAAGTGGACTGACGCATTTCAATAAAATAAAGAAACTGTGAACTGTCGAGAGTTGACAGAGGACAGTTGAAAGCATTGATTATTCGTATTGGATTATTATGTTAGTTTAATATCGTACCTATGTTTGGCGTAGTACGAAGCACGTTCTGTGTGAACATATTAATTCTGCGATAGGTTATTCTAGATAATCATATCCAAATATTTATTCTACACCCTTGTGCACATCCCAACATCGTCATAACTTTATTGGCGATGAGATATTTAACTACTCGACATAGCAACACCAAAAGGCGATCTTTATAATCTTTGCGTGGAAGGTTGTGTTAGAATATCGAATACTGCGTTACTTATCCCGAGAGGACCTCTCATATGGATGCACGGCGCATAAAAGAATTCATGTTTATATCGTTGACAGACGACAATCGTTTGCTACGAGCGCCGATATTGTCGGACGTCTACTACTGAAGAACCTAGTCAGGTCGAAACCACGCGATCTGGCAGTTTCGGCGCCCTTTGCTGATTATACTCGTCTGCCGACGATATAAATATGAGTGCTTTTATTGGTCACGCGTCCACAACGCGGTATTCCGAGTTTTAACACAACACTCACGTTAAGTTTGACATAAAGATTGCCTTTTAATTAAAATGGTCTCAAGGTAATTAACGCAGTATTCAGATTTCTAACACAACATCCACATTAAGTGGGATACAAAGATTGCCTTGTAATTAAAATGGTATTTTCCTAAAAGTTTGTGCTTCTTCATCGGACATGCACCAAGCTCTAAGTAGATTTGTGTTTAAGAGCTCATGGGCTTACAACTACGTGTCACATACACATATATGTCTTTTTTTCAGTGTCACGTGATAAATGTTATCTAATTCGATTTCTTTAAAACAACTGTAAACGTATTGAAGAAATTCTTAAGAAAAGAATGCTAGTCGATTGAGGACTGGAAACGAATAATTCTGAGTAATGACTTACGAAAACCCAGTCATGAATAAGCAATATTATCCCAATTTACTTGACGGTATTGAGTACTTCTTTTCACTTAATTGCGTTTCACACCAGTGTGAAACTCGTACATAATTGATCTATCCATCTATCTATCTATCTATCTATCTATCTATCTATCTATCTATCTATCTATCTATCTATCTATCTATCTATCTATCTATCTATCTATCTATCTATCTATCTATCTATCTATCTATCTATCTTTCTATCTAAAATTATATACATACATATGCATACATTCATATAGACATACATATTTACACCTCACACAAGAACACATAGATTTGAGCACACACATAGACACACGTATCAGCACACACAAACACTATACATACACACATACATACATACACACATACATACATACATACATACACACATACATACATACATACATACATACATACATACATACATACATACATACATACATACATACAAACATATATACACGCACACGCACATACACAAGAACGCTGACGTAAAGCTTTCCCTTGTGTCCCCTGGCTCCTGTTCCCTATTTCTCACATACACACCTATGCACCCCCGCCCCTGTCACTCATTTCTTTGCCCCTTAACCATTTCTCCATAATCCAAGCGAAATCCTAAATAATCCACACAGTTAAACCGAATCTGTTATTTCCCTCAAGTCTTTATTCTGTTGCCATGGTTACATCACAACCGAAGTCCAGCTTCTTTTCCCCCCACCTCCTCTCCCCTCTCTCCTCCATCCCTTCATTGACGTGCTGTCCTCCCTACCTCCCCACCTCACTTAGCCTCATCACCATTGCAAGCTTCACTAGCATCGCTACCTGACACCGCCACCATTTCCACCATCCCCATCACCGTCACCATCACACCACCACTAAGATCGTCATCACGACTATCATCATCATCATCATCATCATTAACACCCCCGGCGCCACGGCCACCACTGCAAATGTCACTGTCATCCCTAATACCACTGCAACCAGCACTACCTACCACAACCACTACTACCGCCAACATCACACCACTATGACCATACCAATTCTGGCAGCACCACCATCACTACAACCATCACTTCTACTACTACTACTGCTGCTACTGCTATAATTACTACTACTACTATCACTACAACAACAACAACTACTACTACTACTACTACTACTACTACTACTGCTGCTACTGCTATAATTACTACTACTACTATCACTACAACAACAACAACTACTACTACTACTACTACTACTACTACTACTGCTGCTACTGCTGCTACTGCTCTACAACTACTACTGCTACTTCTCTACTACTACTACTACCACTACTACTACCACTACTACTACTACTACTACTACTACTACTACTACTACTACTACTGCTACTACTACTACTACAACCACTACAACTCCTACCACCACCACCACCACCACCACCACCAGCACTACTACTACTACTACTACTACTACTACTACTGCTGCTGCTGCTGCTGCTGCTTCTACTGCTGCTGCTGCTACTACTACTACTCCTACTACTACCACCACCACCACCACCATCACTACCACACGAACACTACTAAGACCGCTAGCATTATTACTACCATCGCTACCATCAATGCTACTAGAGACAGCTGCACCACCACTGCCACGGCCACTGCCACTACCACCACCACTTCGACGACGACCACCACCATCATCACAACTATCACCGCTGCTACCATCCACCACTCTTACCTCTGTCACCATTCCCACAACTACAACACACTACCATCAGTAATGCAAGCAAATCCACCGCCGCCGCCGCCGCCGCCGCCGCCGCCGCCGCCGCCGCCATCGCCACTTTATTCTAGCGTCTCTATCACGACTGACCCTCCTCCCCGTTCCCTGTTGGAATCACCATTCTGTGTTTGATTAGGTTAAAGTTGACGTTACCTTAGTAACGGAAAGTGTGTAGTCAAATTTTGTACTTTGCTTT
>NC_043004.1:71096124-71148624 GCF_006345805.1 Octopus sinensis
AAGCGAAAGCTTATGAACTAAAACAAACAAACAACCTGTTTGGAACTGTTCAAATTATGGAATTTACCCATAAAAAAGTGTTTGTAAAATTGTAATGTTGTCATGCGCAAGTTGTATAGAGAGTTAGAAAAACATTTTTAAATGAAGTGAAAATGTCGTTCCCTGATGGATTTTTTTGAAAGAATTGGGGTCGGTGTAATAAATTTAAAGCAAAATTTCAGGTAAAAGAAAATTCAGTACCGGTTTGTAAACCGAAGTGTAATGTACAGTTTGCAACAAGTGAAAAAGGAATTGGACAGAATGGAAAAATGGGAGTGATTCAAAAGATCGAATACTCAACAGTGTACGTAAAAAAAAATTGTATGTGTAGATTTCTCGACGGGATGAACCGACTGTTTAAAACAATATCACTACCAGTTGTCTAGCACAGAGGAAACCTCGAAACTAAACGGTGATAAATTGTTCTCGAAATTAGATCATTCGGATGCCTACTTACAAATGCAAAGGGAAGACAAATGCACTAAGCTGTTATCAATTAATTCTCATAGAGTTCTATACAAATTTAATGGCTTCTCGTTTGATATAAAATTGAACCTACTATATTCCGACAAGTGATGGATGCGATGCTTGCAGAATGTGACTTCGCAATGGCCTACCTGAAAGATATATTTATTAAAAGTGAATCCCATGATCAGGTGTCGATCATATCGAATGTGTATATGAAAAAATAAGAGGTTACGCTTTCAAACTGGGTGAGAAGAAATGCGAATTGTTCTTGCCTAAAATTAAGTACTTAGGACAAATTATTAACAAGAACCTTCGTTGACCAAATCGGTCGAGGACAGATGCGATTAAAAATATGTCCCCTCCGACAAATATATCTACCTGACAAGCTTTTGTTTTGGACTGGTAAACTATTATCAGGCTCTAGTGATTGATTTCGCTGTAAAGATATTTCATAGATTCTTACACGTCAGAAGGTGTCGACTACAGAGTGAAAATCGTCCGTTATTACCTATATATGGGTAGAAGAAAGGAATGCCTACCCATATTGCTAATAGGTTGCAACGCTGGGGTTACTGTATTACTAAATTTCGATTTTAAGATGAAATTTAATTCATCTAAAAATTTAGGACACGCTGATACTAAAAAATACTGAACCGTTTGAGGATACCGAGTTTGTAGCGATGCAGGCAGTGAGAGGAAATAAAAAATGTAATGTTGTATAAGAATTACTAGTTACATTAGAAGAAATTAAACTAAAAGCGGAAAATGATGAATTTATTAAAATAATTAAAGGAATTCTGAGTCCTAGAAGAAAATATTATCTTTGCAGAACGCAACACGAATTCGAACTGTTTTGTGACAATGTGCTCATGTGTGCTGAAAGAGCGGTAGTGCCGGCCACACTACAGAAACGAATGCTAAAAGAATTTTACATTAATAACCGACTTTTCAACAATGAAATCATTGATGAAAAGCTATGTGTATTGGCCAAGAATTGACCAAGTGAAGAATTAGTGAAAGCTTGCAGAGGCTGTACTCTAGCAGCAAAATTACCAATCATAAAATGGCTACCATGGGTAAAAAACAGATACCCCATGGAACAGACTGCATGTTAATTTTGCAGATCGCCTTAACGGTTCACATTACCTTGATGTTGTAGACGGTGTTTCTAAGCGAATCGAGGTACCGAAGGGTAAAACACCGACATCCTCGATTACAGTACAATTTTACACAAATTGTTCGCCGGATATAGTATTCCTGATACCATTATGTCTGACAATGGAACTCAGTTTACTGTAGAAGAGTTTAAAAGATTTTGTAAAATGTTCTCTTTCAAATATGTGATTGCCATATCATCCTTGGTCAAGTGGAAAAAGGAAGCGTCTTCTTGATACAGTTAAGAGGGCTTTGAAGAAAGTGAATGACAAAAATATGCATGACTTAGCACTTCAACAGTTTTTGAAAGTATATCTAGTGACACCAAATTCCATTACTTTGTCTGGAGATAAATGTTCGCTATTCGACAAGTTGTTACCGGGTCAAAACAGAAAAATATCGGAAGAGAAAATTAAATCAAAATTTTTCAAAATTGGTAAGTTTTCTTTAAAATGTATAAAAACGGTGAAGGAAAGTGGTAAGACCATGTGATTAATAAACAGGATAAGGAAAGTGTATTTTTGGTAAAAGGTCTCAATTACGAGACATATAAATCAATTAAAATGGAAAAGTTTACTGAGGAAACGGTCTCAAGAAACGAAATCTCAATGGAAGTCTTTTTATATTACGTATGATGTACCAACACCTAAACAAATCTTCGAAACTACACGTTCAAGCATGAGAAAGCAAAACCGAACAGAAATATTTGAAATAGACCCTAAACGCAAAAGATATTTAGTTCCTCGTGGAATTAAATTCTCATAAAGAGGTGACGTTATGGCAGAATCTTGAACCCCACCCACGTAACTGAATGTGGACTAATCGATTACAATAAGAAGTGAGTGCGCTCGCAGCAGGTGGTTGCACGGTATTAGTCCGACCTTATTGCTTCCGGTGTTAGTTCGACGTGTAGCCATTTAACAGTCAGTTATTGATCAGTATGCATTGCGTTCTGTATTAAGTTATATCTTTCTGCGAAAATTTATCGTTAGATAGCCACAACCATTTATTTGTGTAATACCAATTTACACCAAACGTTATACTCAGGTCGTAATATTGTCCATAGAACATTTTCTATCCAACAGAGATTGTTCAACCCAATATTTATGGGCTTCAAGAACCACTATTCCAAAATAAAATGATTTCACATTCGAATGTTTTATGACTTCAACATCATTCAGATGTAGTGGTGTTTTTTATTTATCAATTTCATTTGTTTTTCTTTCATTTTCTTCCATCAGATATATAACAACTCAGATTCATATCTGCAAGTAAAAGATAATGTAGACTTCATTTCATTACCAACGAGTTTGTCAAAACATCTGGAAACCGAAGATCAGTCTGCCCTCTCAAGGATTACGTTTTTCTCTATGCAGGATGATAAGCTATATAGGGTATGGAACCAAAACGCAAATTTGTCTTTCTCCAGATGAATAAATGCTTGAATACTTCGTTGCCTTTCTAATAAGAATACTAACAGAACACAGATGCAAATGGCTATGTATATATACATATGTATATATACATATGTATGTACGCATGTTTGTGCGTGGGTGTATAAAATTTATGATGTACATGCAAACTTTTCTTAAGCAACTCAAACTCAATGTGCTGAAAGAAGAGCTCGTTCGGTAATGACAAAACAGAATCATAAGACACCGGTGTTTTGGTGTGATTTAGTCTCCACAGACATGAGTAACTTCTGAATCGTTGCTCTAATATGGAAATCAGCAAATGTAACATTTGCTGATTAGTGCAAACCACACGCACATGCGCACACACACATATATTTATACATATATATATATATATATATATATATATATATATATATATATATACACACTCTTATGCATATTTGAATATTCATTCATTTGAAGAAGGAGCTGGTTTCTCACGAAGATACACGGCTCTATCGTTGGAAGGTAGATAACAGAAACAAATTTATATCTTTAGTGGTAAATTCAGTTGCACAACGTGATATGCAGTGAGAGAACACGTTATTTTCCGAGAGATATACCAGCAGCCATTATGTTAACAATTTCTATTTAAAACAAATCATTCATTCTTTAGAGCAAGTACAACTGTTAGGTGTGATCTCATGCAATATATTGTAATATATATTGTATTAAGTTGTTGTACTGAGTAAGGTAATGCTCTCTAAGTACATCACTAGCGTTTCGTTTCAAAAGATTTCAGGACTTTAATAGAAAACATTACGTATTTACAAAAGTTTTAACATCATTTCCTTCGAAATAGTCACCTTCCGCAGCAATAAACAGGTTCTATCGCTCCTTCTATTTATGGAATCCAGTTAGGAAGTCGTTTTCCGTAAGCGAGTCAGGACCTTCTGTGATTCCCTCTGGATCTTGGCCACGCTCTTAAAACGGCAACATTTCTGCTAAATTTTCAGGTGCTGAATCTGGCGAATAGGGCAGATGTAGGAGCGATACAATGTTGTTTTTGGTGAGAAACTCACAAGTGAGGAGAGATCGGTGACAGGGTGCATTGTCGTCGTGAACAAACGAATTATTCACGCTCCAGAGATCTGGTCATTTTCATCAAATCTTCTCTTCCAAATGTTTCAAAGCATCGAAGTAGAACTTTCAACTGACGGTCAGACCCTGGAGGATGGATTTTCAATGCACACTGTTACATTTCCGCGAGGTGCCACTCGTGAAAGGTCTTCCAGACCGCTCATCGTCTTCCAGGGAAATCCTCCCGCTTTTGAAGCACTCGTGACACTCTCCAAACTTTGCATATGGCTCATTGCCTCGTTTTCGTAGCCTTGTCGAATCATACTCAATGTTTCTGGAAAAGGCGTTGCAAACTTAACGCAAAATTTCCCGAGGGCTTTTTATTCTTGTCCATGACAAAGTCGCAGTCAACAGCATATACGTAATCCCCAAAGCACAAATTTCACAACTTGCGAAGCAAACATAGTGATGTCACTAGGCACACTGTTTCATAAAGTTCACTACTTGCTCTCACTGCACACGGAACCGTGTGCTGCCATCTGTTGGTGCGCTACAGAACTAGTCCGGAACTTTTTTTTATACAACCTAGGTAACACAAAATTCCAGTACCAAAGCAAATACTATGATTAACAGTAATATTATTGCTGCTAATATTCCTAACATTAAAGTAACCAACCTCGATGAACCAGTTAACATATCATTCAATTTAATAGATCAGGTAATAGCTATGTGTCTATCATAACTGTGTTTTTTGTTGTTGCTAATGCTTCATTTCAAAGCCATATCTTATTCCTCCTGAAACATAGTACTAGTAGCAGCGGTAGCATTAGCAGCAGTAGTAGTAGTTGTGGTATTAGTAGTAGTTATTGTTGTTGCTGGTGTTGTAGCTGTTACCGTGTTGAGAGTTATAACTTTATGTTTATAATGTAAACGTTGTATGATAATGGAGGCATTCTTTTTTCATTCCAAGCTTTAAGTTGTTTGTCTTGTATTTTCCTATCCACAACATAATGCTTTAATATCTTTCCGTATTGGCTTCATTCATTATGGCCGTGTAATTTAAGTGTGAATTATTCGGGCTTTCATATGGTGACCGTTGTTGCTCTTTATTTTCATGTTCTACCTGACCCAGTAAATCTATGAAACACATCCCAAACATCAATATCTTATCAACTTGTATATCGTTAATTGTTTCTAGAACCGCATCATCCAATGTCTTCTTCCACTTTTATGGTGAATACTGTATACTATGAGAATATACATAGATGTATAAATGAGGTAAAATGGTCAGTTAAGCAATGCCACAGCCAATGATGTTGGATTCCCAATGCCAAAAGCAATCAAAACGTTGTTTGCTATGATGTTTTCACGTTTTGATAACGTAATTAACAAATACGCATTCCATGTATTTTAATGACAAGCTAATTTGATTAAATTATCAGAATGTATTTTTTTTTCAGAATGCCACCAACCCACAGTGTGTTTATTGGGATGAATCTCCTGGACAGATTCCCAAATGGTCACCCAAAGGCTGTAATGTATCCAAGTATGAACCTGGACAGAAAGCACTTGTTCCTGTGACCATCTGACAAGTTTTGCCCTACTAATGGTTGGTAACATTATGACAGCTTGTTAATTACATTTAATTAGACTGTTTGTGTCTATGTATTAATAATTTTCACGCACACTAAACTTTCTGTTCATGGATATTTTGGTAAATATGTAAAGTTTAAGGTTAATAGTAAATTTGTGGGTTATTTACATTATCTACATTTGACGGATCTTGTTTGTTGTTAACACAAAGTTTCGGCTGATATACCCTCCAGACTTCATCAAGTTTCTTGTGGAAATTTCGGACCCGGGTTCTAATTCCTAAGGTATTTTTCGATGTTATTATTAGCTTTGAGTCTCTACATCTACACAGGAAATTTAGATAGTTTGAAAGATGAGCAAGTTTTTGATGGAGCTTCTCTATATGTCTCCATTGAAGTCTAATGTCAGCTCCGTACCGATTAGATAATACAGTTCTTTCCAACGTAAATAATGTAAATGATGTACATAATTCCTCATCTCTTAAATATAGAACTGTAAATATGTGGGGTTGAAATATTGTAAAAAGTCGTTGTTGTTCTTGTTGCTATAACTGTTGTTTATTAGTTTAAACTTCGGGTGGCGCCCTTTAAATGTACCAAGCTACCATCATCAACAAAATACATGAGAATTCCTTCATCATTGATGTGAAGAAAAATTGAGAGAGATAGTCACTTGTCCTGGCTTGAAAATTTATTGTGTTGAAACCATCTGAATGGTAGTTTAGGTGATAAAGACATATTTAAAATAGGAAAATCCTCCGTAGCACAATAAGCATGCTTCCATCTTAGTTGCTAAACCCTTGGTCTTTTCATGATTCGGTTACAAGATCTCTCCTCTCATTAATGAGATTTCTTCTACTGATATTTTTATTTTTTATATCCATATTGCACATGTGTTCAGTACTTGTTACTTATACAAAACTTCTGCTAACCACAAAAATAAAATATGCGCCTGTCTATGGCACAACTTTTAGCCTACATGATACGTGTTAATACTGTAGTTCTCGCCTTCAGCATCAACATCTTTTACACTCACAATTTATATAATTATTGACCGACATAGAAAGAAATGGTAGGAAGAATTAATACGTTGTTGTTTGTTTCTGTTGCAGAATGTCTACCCGAAACCGGTAGTAAATATTCACCCCTTATCTATGACATCTTATATTGGCTGCGGAATATCATTTGTCTGCCTCATTCTTACAATAATAATTCATGTTTGTTCCAAGTAAGAATTTCAGTTGTTTCTATTTTCTTTTATAATCTGTTTAAATACGCGACATCCATCAGTTTATGGGATTCTGATAGACTGGTAAAATCGAAGTGGTTGATATCTGCAAGAAAAACCATGGATGAGGAGAGAATTCCCGAACGTTGTCACTCCCATGGGTGATTGATTGAAGAAATATTTTAGGGCAAATTTGTGTCCCACATTAAGGGTGATAAAAAAAAAGCAAGAACGGTTAGGGAGCATTATCCTGTGTTTCAGTAGAGTTAGGTTATAGCTTGATAATTTAGAAAATTATTGACGAATATAGTAGTTACAGTAGTGCATCTATCTTTACTATTACTAAAATACCAGTCTGTGTTTTTTATTCTGTTTGTTATTGAGCAGGTTGTGGTAATGTGTTGGTGAGTTAACATTTGCCATTCAACCAAATGAACTAGTTTTCGGTCTGATTGAGAATCCATGTGTGTGTGTGTATATATATACATACATCCGTCTACATACATCCCTACCTACCTACCTACATACATACATACATTTATACATACATATGTACATACATATATACATACATGCATATATACATTTATGCATACATACATTCAAACATACATATGAAAATACAATCATGCATACACATATCACATATACAATTATTCATTCATACATAACTACATACATAACATCATCCCGTATGCAATAATATTTACATATATTCATACATACAAAGACACAGAAAGTTAAGAAAAGCCCCTTGGGCCTTGTACTGAGCCAGCGCTATCACTATTCATAATAACAGACTCGCAAAACCCTCCTGCAAGACTATGACACGGTGCTTTGTAAATGAATCCTTAATATATATATATACAGAGCAAAAATTTAGATTCAGAAGAATATGGTTCTTAAGTTGAGGCACCAGAATTTAGTACGGTATTATCCATACAGTTTCAAAGTGAAGTGATTGCAATCAAAATAAACAACAAGGATATCCAAAGGTAATGCAGTACGACCGTTTCATGCAACTCTATTTAATTGAACAATGTAATCATTACATCAATTTAAAATGCAGTGCAATCTTCAGCTGCACAGAGACATAGAATTTAATTAAAACAGATTTTGTACATAGCGTTGCTGTCAATGCACAAACAACGTATATAACATATATGTGTTTGTGTGCAACATTCCATTCTGCGTTTAACGTATCATCACATGTTCGTTGACTGCAAGAAATTGCTATCGTAACCAGCGAAACTTGCTCAATGAGTCAAGAAACGATACAGATAGTGTTTTATATTTCATTCAGATCATTATACCAATATTTTACACACAAATCATATATATATATATATATATATATATATATATGTATGTATGTATGTATGTACTCTTTCACCACTCTTTCTTCTGTTGGCCTGCTCGTTTACCAGCGGGGTGGCGTCATTTGAAGGCTAAAACAATGCGAACGCATTGTGACCAGCGATGTGCAGCAACATCTGATGGTCTGATCGGTCACGTATATATATATATATATATATATATATATATATATATATATATCTACTTGGTGAAATTAATGATTATTCCAAATTAATTAATTTTACCCTATATTATTACTGATAACCATATTTCATCCCAGTAAATGACCACAACATCTTGTCTTGGCTGCACGCTGGTGGGAGGGGGTTGGTGACACAAACTTTCATTCACACTTTGAATTTGGTGATACTGGTAACGGCTTTAGCTCGCTCTGATACTGAGTTGAGATGATGTCTTCTAGTACCTCGAAATTTAATATACAATTATTCATAATTGTAGTGTCCTACGCTGATGAGAAAAAAAGTTGGGTAAGACATAATTATCCAATTCTTATGCTTTCCTAAAACTTAATTTCGAAACGTACGTCCGTAGGTGACTTAATATTGTATGATCGATTGTCGTCATTTCTTTCTCTCTTGCCTGTCTGTGTTTGCCTTTCAAGTGCTGTGGTTTTACTGAGATCTCCCTTTTAGTAGAAAGAATAGCTATAACTCTTTGACTGCTATTTCTAAATTCGGTGTGTGGTGAGGCAAATCGTTGCTAAACACGTAATTACTTAGTATATATATATATATATATATATATATATATATATATAGATTTAATATACCGTTTATATTCAAATAATCATCATACACACAATCGTAGTTATTATTTACATACTGAGAAGTTTTTCAGCTATATTTCATTGCATTATTTTTATTCATTTTTGGATTATTTCAGAAATCTACGGAAATCAACGGCTTCAAAGATTTTAATAAACTTGTGCGCTTCTTTGGCTATCACTAATTTGATCTTTCTTGTTGGGATGCAACCGTATACCTCAAAAATAACAGCTGCTTGTAAGGTAAGTGACAACATATTTTACCCAGTAGTATGTATTTTGTTTTATATGAAACATTACAAACAAACTTAAATAGATTTCATCCAGTAACAGCCTAGGCAGCAGCTCTATTCAAATGCGTCCAACGTCATCAAATACTACATTTAATGTTGGCGTTTTTCGTCCTTGTATTCTTTCATTTGACCAATGCTTTATTTTCAGATGATGACAACAAGTTTTATGGTCAGAAATAACAAATAATGAGTAATCAAATTTTAATTCGTCAAACTATATTTTGCATAACATTTTCCGTAATTCCCATCGCCTTTATATTAAACGAGTAGCCCACTTCACTTGTCTATGCTAGCTTTCTGTTCAATTTGAATTTTATTATATCCGATTGAGCCCTTACTATCTGATTGAACAATTTTTAGGGAGAAGGGTTTAATTGATACCATCGACCCCAATACTTGACTAGTGCTTGAATTTATCGATCTAAAGAGATGCAAGGCAAAATTGACTCATCACTCTAGAGTTCAGCTGTACCTCTCATCATTGGGGTTGAATATATCGACTAATATTGTTTCTAAAAATTGCCAGACTTGTAATGAAACAGGAAAGAAATATTATTGTTGTCGTTGTTGTTTCTTCTTCTTCTTCTTCTTCTTCTTCTTCTTCTTCTTCTTCTTCTTCTTCTTATTCTTATTATTATTATTATTATTATTATTATTATTGTTATTACTTTTTTTTTCTTCTTTCAAATTTGCTTCCATTTCTTGCCGAGTGTCTTCCCGACTCCTAGGGCAAAGAAACTCATAGTATACATTGGTAGGCCATTAAACCAAACTCAATAGTTCGTTCATTTTTTTTTTTTTTAAGTTAAATTAAAATACATGAGCAGCAACAGTTCTCACATCGACAATGCTCTTCTCAATACGTGTGATGTACCAGTTAAGACAATCTTTTGCACTTCTTGCAGGGATGGTAAGCCAGTGATCATTCTCGTATAATTTTCGGTTCCCTTCTTGATCATTCCTAGTGCTCCTACGATCACTGGTATTGTAACCGCCTTGAGATGCCACATTTTCTCAATTTCAATGAGTAGGTCTTTATATTTTCTGAGCTTGTCAAACTCTTTCGCTGAGATATTATGATCACAGGGGATGCTCATGTCGATCAATAAGCAAACTTTATTGTTTTGGTCTTTCACAACAATATCTGGTTTATTGGCCTTGATGGTTCGGTCTGTATGTACTGGAAAGTCCCACAGAATGGTTACATTTTCTCCTTCAGTTACAGCCTCAGGGTGGTGATTATACCACTTGTCGGCAGTTTTGATATTGTAATGCCGACTTATTAGCCAGTTAGATATTGGCCAACTCTGTCATGTCTTAATTTATACTCCACTGGTGCTAAGACTTTACATCCAGAGATTAGATGGTCCACTGTTTCAATCATGTCGTTGCAGAATCGGCATTTTGGGTCTGCTCCATTTTTCATCACATTGGCCTGGTAGTTCCGGGTTAATAGGCTTTGATCTTGAGCAGCCAGGATGAAACCTTCGCTCTCTGCTTTTAGCCCTGAGCTCCGTAGCCACTGATGGGTTTGCTTCTGGTCAACATCAGCTTGTTTGCTGCGGGTCACATATTTGCCGTGCAGAGGTTTCTCCTCCCACCTATCAGCCAATTGCTCGTGCGCTTTTTTTGTTGCCATCATTTTCACCTTCTTTGCAACAATAGTTGCCGTACTTCCCTCGGGTTGTTCAGTTTGGGTATCCTGCACGAGATCAATAGCAAATTTTTTGCTTTCCTTGATGATAGAATGAAGCTTCTTTCGTCTCTCGTGATTTTCCACGAGCTTTAGCATCCAGTCATTCGATATTTCGAGATATTTGGCCAGTCCAATTGTGGTTGCTTTGTAAGCTAGTTCAAATTGGATCAGGCCTCGACCTCCTTGGGCTCTGGGAAGGTAAAGGCGATCTACGTCTGCCTTTGGGTGGTGCATCCTATTACAACTCAGCAGCTTGCGTACTTTCCTATCTATATTCTTTACTTCACTCATATTCCAGTTCAACACATTGTAGCTATAAGTAACAACTGGAACTGCTAAGGAAGTTATAGCTAACACCTTGTTACGTGCATTTAGTTCAGATTTCAGGACTGCACGAACTCTCCTATAACATTCCTTCCTGATCTTCTCTTTCATGCTTGCATGCTGAATACCAGAGCCTTCATTTATCCCTAAATATTTGTATGTTTGTTCTTGCTCAAGCTCTCTTATGACTGCGTCAACATCTAACACGACTGAATTTGTGGTCTTCACTTTCCCTTTCTGGGAAGTGGCCTTGGCACACTTCTCAAGTCCAAACTCCATCCCGATGTCATCGCTGAATGCTTTCACGGTGCGCAATAGGCCTTCAAGTTCATTATTGTCTTTACCATAAAGTTTTAAGTCATCCATATAAAATAGATGGCTTATTTTTTTATTGGCAATTTTATACCCATACCCTGTTCTGTTTAATTCACTTGTAAGGGGTATTAGGGTTATGCAGAATATTAAAGGTGAAAGTGAGTCACCTTGAAAAATTCCACAGTTGATGTTTATATTTTCTGAGGCAAGTACTCCATTAGAGTGGTATAATTGGAGAATCGTATTCCACAACGACATATTGTGCTTGAGGAAGTTTGAAATCACAGGGGAAATTTTGAAGATGTCCAGCGATCTCAAGATCCATGGATGCGGTATACTGTCGAAGGCCTTTTTATAGTCAATCCATGCGGTGCTGAGATTTCTGCGCTTGTTGTGACAGTTCTCAAGGATCATACGATTGATTAGCAGTTGATCTTCGTATCCGTAAGAGCCTCGGCGGCACCCTTTTTGTTCGATGGGGAAAATATCGTTCTTCTCCATGAATGCATATGTTTTCTCCGCCAGGATAGATGTTAGGATTTTATACGTGGTGGATAGACAGGTTATAGGCCGATAGTTTTTGGAAGGTTGGTTTCGTTATTCTTTGGGAGTAGGTAAGTAATGCCACTTGCTAACCATTCTGGTGTTTTCTTTGGGTCTTTTCATAATTCCATTGAGCAGCTGAATTAGCTTACCGTGTGCGCATGGGAGCGATGCGAGCCAGAAATTCGGCACCCTATCTTTACCGAGGGATTTCCTATCATGGGCCTTCGTGAGTGCCTTTCTTAGGTCTGCTATTGTGATGTCTTCCCATGCTTGTTGTTGTAAATTTTGGTAGGATCCTTCAGTTTGTATAATCCAGTCTGCATTTATGTTGTACGTCTTCTTGTCACTCCAAATCCTTTTCCAAAAGTTTTGAACTTCTTCCATGGGAGGGGGATCTTTAACGGTTACTTTCTCCTTCCCTATTTCTCTGTAGAATCTTTTGGCATTGGATGTGAACTGCTTATTTTGCTTGTAAAACTTGTTTCTCTTATCAAATCTTCGTATTCTTTGGGCTTTTGCTTGGACTTTTTGTTTCAGCGTTTCTTTTATTGATATCAGTTCTTTTATTGATATCAGATCCAAATTTTCTCTTCATCTTTCTTCCTGTTCTGGATCTTACATCATTTCCACATATTAGTTCATTTAATATTGATATTTCCCCTCTCATAAATTCAATCTCTTTTTCAATTTTACTTCTCCAGGTTTGATTTCTTCCCAGGTTTTGTTTTCTTTGTTTTTTCGGGGACATACAGCTGGTTTCAATTGCCCTAGCAGAAGCGTAAATAATTTCATTTAACTCAGTAAAATCAGGTTTTAATTCTCGTATTATTTCATTTGTTACATAGTTGCCAATTTGGATTTGTTTTTTACTTTGGTTTGTATTTGAGAGTTTATGAAGTGGTTCTCTATCATTCATACTTATATGTCTTACAACTTCAAGCGTATTCAGGATTTTCTGCCTCATTTCTGCCATAGACTCTCTGTGTTCTTCAGCAAATGCGAGATCTTCAGTTACTGTTGTTTTTTCGTTTTCCTGGCTATCTTTAACAGGTACAATAGAATTTCTTGTATCTTCAGGCCTTTGCGTACTTTGGTCAGATGGCAGTCTTTCAATTAAGCCTCGTGGCGGGCTATGCTGTTCATCTGATTCTTCATTTCCTTTGTGTCTTATATTTATGTCATTTTCCGTTGCGTGCTTGATCGCGTTTATTTCACTGTCTGTGAGTCTGTTATTTCTAAGGATATCCCTCCTCACATTTGCTAATTTGTTCTCGTCCAAATAGGGCCTACTGTCTTGATTCCGTGTTCTCCATATACTGTAAGAGTTTGCGGTGTGTCTCTCTTGAGATGGCCTACCTAATGCATAGTAATAAGCGTATATTACTTCTTTATACTCTTCTCAGGTCCATTTGTTCCGCTTACATTTTTCTTTCTGTGGTGGTTGTGGTGGTGAACTTGGAGGGCTCGAGTTGGAGGATTTCCCGTTCAAGTGACCATCCATGTCCGTATTCGGAGAAGAGTTTGTGCCAGTTGATGACTTTTCGATCCCAGGCTGACTCTTCCCTGGGGGACGCGCTTCCAGATTAACCATAGGACAAGCGATTTGGTATACTGATTTAGTTTTCCTTTTAGTTTCCAAAAACATTTTGGTGCTACGATAATGTTATCATTTTTTAGCTTTGATTGGCTCGTGGGGAGACGGCCATCATTGCCGTTACAATTATAATCGTACCATTATAGCAGCCGTAGTCGGCTTATTATTGTTATTATCATCACCATTACCATCACTATCATCATTATCACCACCATTACCATCATCATTATCATCACCATCACCATCACCACCATCATCATCAATGATATTGTTTTATGTGTAGTCACAGCAGTATCTTATTATTGTTATTTTTGTTTTTTTATCATTATCACCATCACAGTAGTGTCTGTCTGTCTCGTTGGCTGGCTGACTGTCTTCAACGCCAGAGTTCTTTCCTGTCAAATAATACTTTCATATTTGGTTAACAATAGAGCGGAGGTGAGGTTTGTGTTGGTTGAACTCTTTGAGTGTGTGTGTGTGTGTGTGTAGATAGATAGATAGATTATCAGCACTATTACTATCATTATTATCATCATCACCATCAGTGATATTTTTTTTTTTTTAGGTGGGGTCCTATCGGTCAAAAAAAGTTCAGATGTTTACTACTATTAGGCTTAAGAAAAATTAAGGAAGGGATGTTCTGTATTGTTTGTGAATAGAGAAGTTGTGTTCGACCAGAGAGAATCTTAGCATCATCATTTTTTTTCCATGTGCGTTTGTGTTATTGCAATAAAAAGTGTTTGTATATTTCGTGTAAGGTAATATTGTGGAGGTTGAAGTTGACTTATCTAGAGATGTTTGTATGTCCAGTTAGAAGAACAGGTGTGTTTTTACAATAAAAAGTATATGTTTACATTTATATTTGAATATTCAGGGAGGAAGCAAAGAAAAGTCAGAATTTCATAGAAATTTTTAGGGTTTTGCAAGTCCACAAAAAGAAAAGCGTGATGTTTTTAGAGGGAAGAAAAAAAAAAAAGGATGTTTACAGAGGCAATTGTGGGTATCAAAGTTTTTAAAGCTGGTCGAATGTATGATTGAAAACTGTAGATATGTAAATTTGTAAATTTTCATAACTTATTTTGAAGGGCTGTTCTGTATTGTTTGTGAATAGAGAAGTTGTGTTCGACCAGAGAGAATCTTAGCATCATTATTTTTTCCATGTGCGTTTGTGTTATTGCAATAAAAAAGTGTTTGTATATTTCGTGCAAGGTAATATTGTGGAGGTTGAAGTTGACCCCTCTAGAGATGTTTGTATGTCCAGTTATTATTATTATTATTTTTTTTTTTATTATTATTTTATTATTATTATTATTATTATTATTATTATTATTATTGTTGTTGTTGTTGTTGTTGTTGTTATTATTATTATCATTATTATTATCATTTTTTTTATTATGTTTATTATTAGTATTATTATTGTTATTATCATTGTTGTTGTTGTTGTTATAATTATTATTATTTAAGACGTCGCACAGCATCAAATATCGTGATGTTGTTGGTTGAAGCTATTGTGTCTACCGGGAATTTGTACTGCCTGTCAAGCCACACCAACGACCTCAGACTCACACCACTTTACACAATATGCGTGCAGTTCAAAGAAATGCCGATTTCTGCAATATACCTTGAATGTAGGGTATTTCAAAAGCGTCCACGTTGGGCGGTATTGGGCGTTGGGCGATATTGAACAGAAGGCTCCGATGTCAACAAAGACAACGATACATAATGACATTTATTATTATTATCCTTTATTATTATCCTCTCATTATAACTTTATTTCAGCTGCCATAGTACCGGACATCCTATGGAGGCAAAGAGTTGCAAGGGCACTCTTTATTCCATTTTAAACGGAGAGTGCTTTCGTAGTATATGGGTTGCATCCATCAAGGTTATCCTTTGTGGCCCAACGGAGACTGGAGTTACCAGAGAGTTGCTTAATATACTTCTCAGCTCTCTTCTTTATCAATCCCAATGCACCAATTACTACCGGACTGGTTTATCATAGTACTAAGCTTCCGCATTTGCAGATCTTTATAGTGAGAAAGCTATTCGTATTCATTCCTTTCTTGAGACATTTTGATCTAGTGTGACAGATATATCTATTAACAGACAGGTTCCACTGTTATAGGCCTTGATCACAATGTCTGGTCGATTGGAGTCAATTTTTGTGTTAGTTTGTATTGGGAAGTTCAAAAGGATGGTGACGCCCTTGCCATTGACTACTTCCTCTGGATGGTGCCTGTACCACTTATCACGGGATTTAATTGTGTAGTATTTACAAGCATTCCGGTGCATGTACTGTTGTAGTCTGTCATGTCTTATGAGGTACGCCTTTTCAGCGAGGACTGGGCAGTCGGAAACAACGTGATTAATTGTCTTTGTGAAATTTCCGCAAAATCTGCACAAGGGGTCAGATCCATCTTTAAGGACGTTTGCATGGTTAATTTCTGGTAGGTAAACTCTGATCTTGCGCTACAATAACAAAACCCTTTGTTTTCGCTTTCAGACCTGCCCCTTGCAGCCACCATTGGTGTGTAAGATTGTGATCAATATCTGGCTTTGACAGGCGGTTAGGATATTTTCTATGCAGCAGTTTAATTTTCCAGTTGCAATACTTCTTTGCTTTTTGTTTCATATTTATTGCATCAATGATACGTTTGGCACTATTTGGATGTCTTTGGTCTTTCTGATTGTTAACTTGTAGGCCAAGAGACAATTTAAAATTTCAGACTAAGCCTCATGACTGAAGCTTGCTTGGAAGCTTCCTGCTTCACTGAAGTTCGTAAAAGTACATCTTTTGTTGAATTCAGATACGTTTCAATGACCATTATTGCTGATTTGAAGGATTGTTCAAGCTGTATCTTCAACCTATTTTTCTTGTGAGATAAATCCTGTCTACATCTGATTTTGGATGGTGCATTCGGTACCATGCCAAGATTTTACGGACGTTTCCATTAATATTCTGCATGTCAGTGAGACTCCACTTAATAATACCATACTGGTATGGCCAAAGAATTTATCACATTAATTCTGTTAGCAGCATTTAAATCTGAGTTTAGAACCTGTCTTGCCCTTCGGTAGCATTCCATGCGGATATTCTCTTTCATTTAAGAGTGCTGGATACCCTCACCTTTATTTGTTCCCAGATATGAATATACTTCGGATTGGTCTAGGTTTCGAGTAGCTGTCGTATTATCAAGTTCTATGTTTTCTGCCTTTATCAACTTTCCTGCCTTGAAAGTAGCCTTTGCACATTAATCTAGTCCGAATTCCATAGCTTATCACAGCTGAATTCTTTGATAATATTCAGGAGCTCTTCTAATTCTTTGTCGTTTTTTGCAAATAGTTTTAGATCATCCAAAAAGAGTAGATGATTAATTTTTTGGCCAAACATCGTATACCCTCTCTTAGCATTATTCAGTTGCGTGGATAAAGGAAACAGAGCGAGACAGAATAGTAATGGTGATAATGGACCACATTGAAAGATACCACAATCAATATTGATGTCTGGTGAGATGGTATATCCTTGTGTATAGTATAGAATGAGGGAATCTTATCTATATCTGGGCTTTCCATTTCTTTGACTTGGCGAACGCTGCTTTCACTTCTTCAGTTGTTATATCCCACAATTCTTGAGTTGGGCATTGGCCTCTTCTATGTCCCTCATCCAATGTGCATTCTGATTAAACTCCTTTGGATTATTCCAAATGTTTTTCCTAAAATCTTCAGTTTGATGTTGGGAAGGGGGTGTTTTCTCAATAATGGTATTTTCCCCCCAGCTCCCTGTAGAATTTTTTGCGTTCTCCTTGAATAGAACGTTTTGTCTATGGAATGCTTCGTGCCTTTTGTATCTTGCCAGTCGCTTGGTTTTTAATTGTAGTTTTCGTTTGAGGATTTCAATTTGTATATCATTTCTTTTCATATTTAGATCATGTTTAGCAATTATTCTTATCAGTTTGTTGTGTTTATTAGATTTCCCTTTGCTAGCTTCAAGTAGAAAACATATATCTGCTTTTTGTTGGATTATTTTCCGGTTTATCCTTTCCAGCCATGCACGCTGTTTGTGTACATTGCACTTTTTTGTCTATCTCTAATATTAATACCACATTTCTGAGTTGCAACATAAACAGCTGAGGAAACGAGCAGACCAATCCCTCCGAGGCCATTTTCTCTACTATTCTCAAGATGTATCAGCTTTCCAAGTAATTGATCAACTTCTTTGATTATTTTCCTGTTCTTATTAGTATTAATAATTTTAGGAATTGGGGCTCTTTCGTGGAAAGGTTGCTCTAGTTCTATTAGATATTGTTCTAGAATTCCATCTGCCAGTTCATTGCTGACGGGATCATTTATAGTGTTTTTAGTATCAACTGATGGTCCAGCTTCATAGGGTTTTGTGTACCCAGTTTAATAGTTTGTGTTAGTAATTTCAGAGCTTTTTACCAGTGGATATAAGTGAGTGTGTGTTATATAGAGCTGGATTTTGACTGATCTGACTAACACTTTACTGTCAGTTAGTCTTTCCTTTTTTAGGATATGACATCTCACAGCTCCTAGTTTATTACTCTCAATGTACAGCCTGCTATGCGGGGTTTTGCACCTCCAGATATTGTAGGTCTCTTTTTGTGTGGTTGATGTTTCTAGGTTTAGTGTTGAATAATAATAATAAGCATGCATAACTTCGATATAGTCTTCCTTAATCCATTTCTGTCATGTATTTTATTTCCTTGAGACAGGTCTGGTAGTTGATTCAGAGCAAGAATATCCCTGGTTTTATTTGCTACAGGTTCTTGAGGAGGTTGGTCCAGATTTAAAGACTTTTCGAATTCAGTCAAGGAACCTTAGGTCACTGATGAACCTGTTCTTCGAACGACACGGGTTCTAGGGGGTATTACCATGGTTAGTTTCCAGGGCCGTGCTATAAGCGTACAAGGTTAACCAATTTTATGGTTCCTTGGGTAACGTTCTGAGGTCCCAGGCATAATTTTCCGGGTGGTGGGATTTATTTTGAGAAGTTTTAAACTAGTTCGTGTCATGACCTGCCGCCTGGAAGGTATCAAATGGCAAGCTTTCAGAATTCAAATAGCGTCGTAGAAAGAGGCAGATATTGAATTGACAGCCAGAGAGAGACAGGGACAGGGAGACAAAATACAGAACCCTCATGCAGCCTCCAACTGGAATTACCCCCCAGCTATTTTCAGTAGGATGGTAATAGCTTTGGCGGCGGTGGTGCTAGAAGTGGTAATGTGGTTGTACTTGTTCTTCTTTACACTAGGCACAAGGCCTGAAATTATGGGGGAGGGGGCTAGTCGATGAGATCGACCCCAGTACGCGACTGGTACTTAATTTACTGACCCCGAAAGGATGAAAGGCAAAGTCGACCTCAGTGAAATTTAGTCTCATGACGTCAAGACATGAAATACCTATTTCTTTACTACCCGCAAGGGGCTGAACACTGAGAGGACAAACAAGGACAGAAAAACGGACCAAGTCGATTATATCGACCACAGTGCGTAAGTGGTACTTATTTAATCGACCCCGAAAAGATAAAGGTAAAGTCAACCTCGGCGGAAATTGAACTGAGAACGTAGCGGCAGACAAAATTCCCATTTCTTTACTACCCACAAGGGCTAAACACAGAAGGGACAAAGAAGGACAGACAAACGGATTAAGTCCATTATATCGAACCCAGTGCGTAGCTGGTACTTTATTTATCGACTCCGAAAGGACGAAAGGCATAGTCGACGTCGGCGGAATTTGAACTCAGAACGTGACGGCAGACGAAATACCTATTTCTTTACTACCCACAAGGGGCTAAACACAGAGAGGACAAACAAGGACAGACAAACGGATTAAGTCGATTATATCGACCCGAGTGCGTAACTGGTACTTATTTAATCGACCCCGGAAGGATGAAAGGCAAAGTCGACCTCGGCGGAATTTGAACTGAGAACGTAATGCCAGACGAAATACGGCTACGCTAACGTTTCTGCCAGCTCTTCCGCCTTATGATTGCACATGTTCTGTCAGCGGGATGTAAACGCTGTCGCATGTATGTGTTTGTCTCCACGCAAATCGCTGTTATCATTGTTATTATTAGTAGCAGTAATGTTAGTAGCAACAGCAGCAGTAGTACTGCTTGTGGTCAGCAGTGTTCAAATGTGTTTACTACTACAAGCGACCAATGCGAGGGCTGAAATTGGCCTTGGACAGGACCAACTCACCTTGTGTTTTAATTGCAAATAGAAAAAATAACAATAACTTTCTCTCTCTCTCTCCCACCCACACCCACGCACGCGCGCACATATGTATATACACGTATTTATATTGATATTTACATTGTTGAATTTGTATTGCCTTTTATTGGTTTTGCAGTAATTTAGTTTTCGAAATTGTGTTGTTTGTATATATTGACAGTTGTTTATGTTCAAAAGGTGATTAGATTTTGGAATTGATTCTGTACCAGACAAGGATTCTGGATTATGTGATATATTTATTTTACATGAAGTATTACGATCTTATGTTGACTTTCAAGTCTTTCTGTGACTATCTCCCTTGAAAGCACGCTCATGGTTTCCACGTACGTTACGCGGCGCAGCTGTTTCCAAAGTTTTTATGTTCGTTTCTCTATTATCAACTTTACGCTTAGTAGAAACTGATGCATAAAGAAATCAAACTACTACAGTAAAACCGTTCAGAAATTAAATAACGCTAACATATGCAGTAAGAATAATCAATTTAATTTATCTCCGATAAATTTTAGTTTTACTAATTTTGTATATATCGCTCCTGTTGAAAACCACTTACCTTCTTGACAGTTGCATTTCTAGCTCTGCCTTGAAGGAATTTTTACCTCTTGGACTCAGTTTCTGCGCACACCTATGTTGTTAAACTTCCGTTAACAGCACCGTATGCACATCCGTTCCGTTTTCCTTCACGCACGGATAAACTTCTCACTATAGACCTTATGGTCGTAAAGATTATACCAGTGGATAGACTAAAAACGGCTTCTATTGAGAACATTGTTCCTACTGCCGATGATACACACACATCATTACAAACACGGCCCGCACACCCACCTTCACAGTCTATGATTAATACTGGGATCGATCAGGTACCGGACAAGGATTCTGGATTATTTTTCCAGTTTTTTAACTTAATTTTTGACAAAGGTCGGGTTCATTTCTAGTATTTTCGTTTGTCGGAGCAGTCGAGTTTATTTCAGATATTCTCATTTTAAAAATCATCTCTGGCTAATCGTTGAGAGGACGTTGGTGTTACCTTGGCGGAGGTTTGCGATCTCTGAGTATTATTATTACAATTTTTATTATTATTTTGGTTTGGCTCGGGTTCCGTCTTATTCCTGGTAAGAATAATGTGGGTAGTGGATTATTACTTGTAATCTTAGGTATCCACAAGTTTTCAACAGTCTTTTAGGTGCTTAGATCACTCTTCATAATCCTTGCTGTACCTAAGAGATAAACGTTCTGTCGGATCTCTACCCGGTATTCTATTTCATTCTCCTTCAGTCATTTGTGTATGTCTTTCCATACTGTTCCCAACGCTCTAGTTGTTATAGGCACCACGTTTGCAGTTCTTAATTCCCCCTATTTAAAATTTAAAGGATTTTTTTTCTTCCTCTTTGTTTATGATCCTGCAATCAAACAGACATGATTGGTCGATAAGTAAACAACGTCGCTTTTCTTAATCGATAATCGTTATGCTTGGTCTATTATTTTTAACTCCTTGTCCGTTTGAATAGGAATGTCCCACAAAATCTTATGTGTCTCGGACTCCTGTACTCTTTTGATTCGATGACTGTGCCATGTCTTTCCAGCTTCAAAATCTCAAAATTCCCAGTGTATTCTTCTTGTGCCAACTTAAGGCATTCTTCCACAATGTATGTCACTGTCTTGAAAGTTCCACAGATCCTATATTTTTTCTCACACATTCTCTCCATACATATTTTTCTCAAGTTGTTTGTTTTTATCGAATGATCTTCGGCTGCTACAATTAGGCTTTCGGAAACTTTTTTAATTGCCATTTTTCTTTAAAAACCAAGTCCAGGATTTGATCCATATACGTCATTAGTGGCTCTCCATATTCGGTTCGATAAATTAAGTACCAGTTACGGACTGGAGTCGATATAATCGACTTAATCCGTTTGTCTGTCTTTGTTTGTCCTCTCTGGGTTTAGCCCCTTGTGGGTAGTAAAGAAATAGGTTATTCAGAGCTTTCTCTTCAATCTGTCTGACGCACGCTTTTTGCATTTCATTCCATCTGTACACATTCTTCTACTGCTATTAAGTTTTTTCCACCCTGGTCTCACCTCAAGTACAGCCGGTTGACATCAACTTATGGATGGTGGGCTCCATACAAGTATCATCATCATCATCATCATCATCCTCATTATCATTTTTATTATTATTATTATTATTATTATTATTATTATTATTATTATTATTACACATGGCTAAGGTGGTCGATTGGCGAGTGCGTCAAACAAAAATTCATTTCTCTATTGTAATACGTCTCTTTATGTTTTGTGTTGCAATTTATATTTTAATTTTCATCCTTCTGGGTTCAGTAATATGAAATATCAATCAATAACTGATGTCTACTAACTATATCCCATCACTGCAAAACAATTTGTATTTGAGGTGATATATGTGTATGTTAGAAATTGTTGTTGTTGATGTTATTGTTATTGTAGGCAGTGGCTGCTCTGTTACACTACTTCCTTCTGACATCTCTCATGTGGATGGCTATCGAAGCATGTCACGTTTGCCTTGTTACCGTAATTGTATTTAAAACATACCAGTCACATTTTATCCCGAAGAGTTCAATTTTGTCATGGGGTAAGTTAAATCTAGATTATAAAGAAATAGATTCTCAGGTTGGCCATTAGGGCAACATAAGATTACTTTCATTTTCCCGCAAAGAGTTTCAGTCTAATCTCATCTCTAGAAAAAAAAGCTAAGAGTTATTCATTTTGTACTTTCACCTGGCGCAACAACTAATTTGAGAAGAGGTTCATGAGCACGACTTTTTGTTGTTTTTATTTGATTAACCAGAAATTGCAGTAATTTTAAGTTTTGTTTCCCAGTAAAACATATCATTGATAGAATCGAAGATATACACCAGTCGTACTTACTAATAAAAACCAAAGGAGTAAATTGTAAAAAGTGACCTGGGTACATCAAAATGAATATTGATATCTTTTGAAGTAGACATTTTTCTCTAAATAAAACATGGTCAACTAAATCGATTTAAATGTCACTTATTTATGAGTTTAAATATTGACTAATATCTACATATGTTTCTTCCTTTCTGTAAATGTCCTTGCCAGGTCTTCCAGCTGTCATTGTCACAATTACTCTGGCAATTAACTACACAAACAATTACATTAGAATTGAACACGCACAAGTGTAAGTATTTATACGTTTTATTCACCAAATTTTCTCTGCTCTCCACAACTAATAATTTGCAAGATTTATTTATGATCTGAACAACGAGGAATGGTGGATACATTAGCATCAAGCTAAAGCAAGATCTCCATTGATGATAGGGGTAACATATACTAAAATGCATACACACACACGCACATACACATAGATACTACCTACACATACACACACGTATATTTATATGTGTGTGTGTGTAGATATATACTTAATGGCCCTCCACTCCTGAGCTAAAAAGACCATTTCTGACCTTCAGGAACATTGTACGATCTAGGACTAACTTATAATTTGCATTTGAGGCTCCGTTTGTGGCTAATGAGCACTCTTGACAAGCATACACGACAGCAAACGTAGCAGAACAAACTTTCCCCATTCACTACACAGCAGTGCACTTTCGACCAGCACATTAAAGTACTTAATGCAGAATCTGTACTGTCTCAAAAGTGTCGACCCCTCCTTAACCTGCTTCCTCCATCTTTGGAGATGACAGGCATTGTTCTCCCAGTCAATCTCCTGCATATCACAGGCCTTTAATGAGAACATAGCACAGTCCTTAAGTCGAAGCCTTAGTTTCTGCCGGGGTCTCTTTCCATTCGCAAGTTCCCCATATAGCATTGTTTAGGGATCCTGCTATCCTTCACTCTAATAAGATATTCTCAGTCCAATGTAACTGGTGCTTATGCACCATCGCCACTCAAGATGTCATTTGTCCTCAGGACCTGTGTATCTGGAGTTTTTAAGGTCCAACCAACATTCAGAATGTGCCTGAGACATCTCTGGTGAAAGCGTTCAAGGATCATTACATTCTATCTTGGTTGAAAGAACGATTGTGAAAGTGGTAGACGAGTTCGTCTACCTGGGCAGCACACTCAGTCGTTCTTGGCCCCTGGATGATGAAATATCTTTCAGGCTGCAGAGAGCAACTAACTCCTTCCGGTTTCTTAATTCTTGTGTTTCGGCTAAACATGGCATCGCGAAGCAAACAAATATTGCTGTGTACCGAGCATGTGTACTAACACACACACACATACACGCGCACAAATATATGTATTCATATATACATGCATATGCATACATATGTATATATATTCAAATATAATAATAATAATAATAATAATAACAATAATAATACTAATAATAATAATTACAGCAATAATAATACTAATAATAACAACAATAATATTACTATTAATAATAATAATAACAACAATAATAATACTACTAATAATAATAATAACAAAAATAATACTAATAACAATAATAACAACAACAACAACAAAAATAATAATAATAATAACAACAACAATAATATTACTAATAATAATAACAACAATACTACTACTACTACTAATAATAATAATAACAGCAACAAGAATAATAATAATATTAATAATAATAATAATAACAACAACAATACTACTACTACTAATAATAATAATAACAACAAGAATACTACTACTACTACTAATAATAATAATAATAACAGCAACAAGAATAATAATACTACTACTAATAATAATAATAACAACAATAATAATATTAAGAGTAATCAGAGTAATAATACTAGGATGGAATTTGTAAACTTTTAAGATAATCCGTATTTCTGGAATGATTACAGCGTAGTCCGTCGTACCCGTGGGCATCCAGTTTATAAGAACCATTGATTCATTTCTTCAGGTGATACAGCATTAATAGGTAAACCATAGAGGGTTGTCTTTTCTTTTTATCAGTATGAATATTAAGTGCATTAAATATTCCTAACTTCCATCCCAGGGTTATTCTTCTTATCATTATGCATCGGTATAACTTGATGCAAAACCGTAAACCTATCTAACTAGTCAACATTATTAGACGGTGGCTGGCATAATATAATAGGAGCTGTATTTGCATATTAAAAGCGTTACTATAAAGAAATGTAATATATATACATACAAATATAAACTTAGATAAACTTAGATGTGTTTCGACCAATGATTGGTCCAGGCCATATCTAACTTAATAGCACCACCTGATATATACCACCTATATATATACATATATAAAATATATGTATATATACATATATAATATATATATACATATATAATATATATATATATATATATATATATATATATATATATATATATATGTATATATATATATGTATATACATATATAATATATATATACATATATAATATATATATATAGGCGCAGGAGTGGCTGTGTGATAAGTAGCTTGCTAAACAACCACATGGTTCCGGGTTCAGTCCCACTGCGTGGAATCTTGGGCAAGTGTCTTCTGCTATAGCCCCGGGCCGACCAATGCCTTGTGAGTGGATTTGGTAGACGGAAACTGAAAGAAGCCTGTCGTATATATGTATATATATATATGTGTGTGTATATGTTTGTGTGTCTGTGTTTGTCCCCCTAGCATTGCTTGACAACCGATGCTGGTGTGTTTACGTCCCCGTCACTTAGCGGTTCGGCAAAAGAGACCGCTAGAATAAGTACTGGGCTTACAAAGAATAAGTCCCGGGGTCGATTTGCTCGACTAAAGGCGGTGCTCCAGCATGGCCGCAGTCAAATGGCTGAAACAAGTAAAAGAGTAAAAGAGTAAATAGATACATATATATATATATATATATATATATATATATATATATGAGTGTGTGTGATTGTGTATAGAAGAATATATTAATAAAAGGAATTCCAACCTTGTCTGATTTTCACGTTTTATTTACAATCTTACAATGATATATTATAAGATAATATATTATAATAAAATAAAATAAAATAAAATAGTAGAATGTTAAAGGATCATTCTGATTGAACTAGTAATTTCATGCATTAAATCCTGCAATCTTCGGGTTCATGTAGTAGTGGTGACAGTCATGCTTCACATATATATATATATGTGTGTATATATATATATATACATATATATATATATATATATGTGTGTGTATATATATATATATATATATATGTGTGTGTATATATATATATATACATATATATATATATATATATATATATATATATATACATATATATATATATATATACATATATATATATATATGTGTGTGTGTGTATATATATATATACATATATATACATATATACATATATATATATATATATATATATATATATATATATATATATATATATATATATATATGTATGTATGTATGTATGTATATATATATATACAAATTGAATGATGGTGGTATTTTAAAGTGTCTGAATATCGAAATATTCGATTAGAATACCTTCATGAATGTTCATGACTATGTGACTCCCTGAAAGTTTGAGCTTTTCTTTTCCTTTTATTTTGGCTCAAAATCACTTCCCTTTAATTCCTCGGTGACTCCTCTATTTATTGACTGAACATTTGATAAATTTTCTTCCTCAATTGATTTTACATTTATTTGTAGTTGTTGGTTGTCGGAGATACCATTCTATGCTGCTTTCCTGGCTCCCGTCGTGACTATTCTCATCTTCAACATTATCATGTTTTTCTCGTTATCTTGCGTCTTATCGCAATGCAAAATAACAAGCTGCTTCAACACGAAACCAGAAGACTACGTTTTCTTGGAATATTTGGTTTGTTTTTCCTGTTCGGATTATCTTGGGTCTTTGCAGTCTTCGCTGTTGGGGAAGCAGCAGAAGTGTTTCAGATTCTTTTCGTTACCTTCAGTGCCTTTCAAAGAACGTTTATCTTCTTATTCTACTGTATATACAAGAAAGATACCAGAGACATCATCTGCTCGTGTATATGTAAACAAAAGAAAGAGAAAGCCAGTAAAGTTTTAAGAACCTATAAAAGTAAGTGCAATTTGATCTTTCTTATTCTTACTACTCCCACAACCAGGGTCAATATGTTGTAATGGGTCTAATCACAAACACCACTTCTACCAATACAACCAATGTCAACGTCATCGCTCTTAGGACTGGAGAGACATCGTAATAAATACCAACTGCATTCTTGTCATCATCATCATCATCTGCATATATGCATGTATTTATTTACTTATGTATGTACGTACGCATGTGTGCATGTATGTATGTACGTATGTATATATATAAGTATGTATACACAAATATATAGGTATATAGGTACATATATCTATATATATATACATACATAAAGAGACGTAAGAAGGCGCGTAGCTTCGGAGTTAGGGCATTCAGCTACGATCGTAAAGTCCTGAGCTCGATCACTAACGGTGCATTTTGATCTTGAGCAAGACACTCTATTTCATGTTGCCCCAGTCCAATCAGCTGGCATAAGTGAGCTGTACCTGCATTTCAAAGGGGCCAGCCTTGCCACATCTGTGTCATACTGAATCGCCTTGATAACTACGTTCAGGTTACGTTTGCCTGTGCAGTGCTCACCCATCTGTGCGTTAGTTTCACGAGCAGTCTTTTCCGTTGATCGAATCAACTGGGACTCTTTTCGTTGTAACCGTTGCGAGACAAAGACAGAGAAAAGAAGAGGGGGAGAGACAGTGAAGTGAGTTAGATGGATTGAGAGATCGTTGTGAAATCTATATGCCGCCACAGAGAGATCCTTGTGAAATTTACACAGTGGCAAAGATAGACTTATGTAAACTTTACATATTACTACAGATCAATGTGAAGTCTAAACACAAAAATAGGACCATGTAACACACGGCCACAGATGGATCTACGTAAAGCATACATCCACACAATAGAACTAAGAAGTCTCTCATATTTTCCCTCTCAAGTTGTCCAGTTGTTCTGGAAGATATTCCTGAACCAATATTGCCAATATTTTACGACATAGTCCTGATAATTAAATTCTCGCATTAGTTTCTGTAATTAATGTTTTCAATATAAATTGTGTTGGTCATCCATGATTCATCCATGTAATAATATCTTAACGTATGGGAAAACAGTGGATGACAACTGGGGTTACATAAAAAATATAAGGGCTAGGGATATTTTACTTTGAAAATAAATATTTTATATAAGTTTTCTCATTGTGTTTTCAGGCTCTGGTGATGGAACAGCAGAAATGAACACATAAATAGAAACGTTAAAACAAACGTCTGTGAATTGACAGAAAAGACATTGATGAGAATAATAACGAGGATAATCCACAAAATATATAACTTATTTCGGATTATATGAATTAAAACATGATGGATATATAAAGATTTGCAAATTGACATTCCCCTTAACCATCAAATCATGAATGGATCAACTGAAAGAAATGACAAAATTATATAAAGTAGAAAAACCTAGCGGAAATCCCGCAGGTGTCGCTACCGAGCATAATTACATATAAACAACTTATTAAATTCATACTGTTCCTTCCAAAAATATAATCCTTTTTAACATAAAAGGTCCAGTAATTAAAAAAGGGCTCAATATATATTTTCTTTCATTAATAACTATTGTTTAAATTAAAACACACATAGGCACATCATTAATGAAAACAATTTATTCAGACTTTACCGGGTTAAAATATCATTTATTTTACTCCCTATCACTTACTACCGTATCTACGGTACCTTATTGCAATTGTAAGTAAAATTATATTTCCTGGGGCTAAATATTTAAATAAAAATAATACTGTTTATTTAATATAAACAGAAAACATTATTGTCAGTAAAATGTTTCTCCTTTCAAATGAAGTTTCTGGAATATGACACCAAACGTAAGAAGGAACGTATAATTTATATAAAGATATAGATTTGATAAACAACACGATCACCATTATGATGGGACTAATACAGCAACATCACAAAAGAATATATATAGATACATGAATAAATGTGTATAACATTCAGGATACATATATTTGTATAATCTATGATGGTGTGAGGAAACATTTTCTTTTATAGTTTGTGTCTATATGCATTTCTAGCATAATAAATATAATGTTATCACTGATACATGAAAATACATTTCTCATCTATTTATACAATGACAAACATATTAATATCGTATTTTCCTCGCTCAGGAAATATCTTAGATGGGATGTATATCTTACTATAGTTGACCTTATGTCCGTGACCATTTCACGGCCAAACGACTGATTAAACTTGCACGAAGGTTAACAGTCTTACTAAGGACGTCTCGAGAATGGTTTGTATCATGTTTAAAATGTTTTATTGGAAACACTAGCCACACTGCTTCGATTCAGACGAAACTAAGGAAGCCATTTCCGTATCTCTTATTATAAAATGCAGATTTTATCTGCCTCCCTTTGTATCTTATAGAAATCTACAATATAGGATTTCTTCAATTACAATTTACCTAGCATTTTTAAGAGTAGAATGCATCGGGTCGTGCCAGGTCCACTTTTTAAAATTTCAACCCCAATTAAGCAACATTTAGAGAAAACTCACATTGTGGTGTATATGTCAAATGTTTTTCTTAGTGTGGGATACAGCACACGCAAACGCACACACACACAAACGGAGCGAACTGTTTCACTGACGCTATCACCCTTCTCCTCCTTTGTCTTTGCAAGTTTGCAGCTATTAAAGTGAAAACAGTGAATCCGACAGCGATTAAGAAAATGAATTGGTACCTGAATGGAGTGAAAATTTAAAAACTGCTTCTTTCGGTGATTTTTCTGAAGAAACTGCACCAAGCCACAGACTTTCCCAGAAGAGTAAAGCCTTAAACTATTTCTTTTTACTTTTTCGAATGAGCCCATTTGAAATCATTACGGCGGAAACGAAACGTTACGCTAAACGTAAACAAAACGAAAGAAAGGATAGTTTGTTATTTCCAACAACCTTAAATGAAATTAAGGCCTATTTTGCCATAATATTATTATGGGTATCAGACAGTTACCCAGAATAACAAATTCCATCGTAAAATGTTGTTGTATACCCAATTGAATATTAGCTAATAACCTATTTTCTATAGCGATGTTTGAACAAAATTTTAATAATTTTATATATTGTTGAATTTACCTGTATCTACCTGCAATTAGAGTCACTTTGTGACGAAAATTATAGTATAGAATTGGTTGAGGACATTTCATTAAATTATCTTCCAAAAATCACATTAATATATTGATAAATAAAAAAGTTATAGTTGTTTAATGAAACCAGACTAAATTTATGATTACGTTAGAAATTAATTGAAACACATAAGGGTGTATTTTGGTCAGAAATATAGTAACGAAAGGGTTAAGAAAAACCAAAAAATATTTTATTCTTTATAAATGTTGTATTCAAAATAACATATTCTTTTAAGAATGTGTATATAACAAAGTATGTGTATATAACTACGTGACTTATATCTTTATATATAGGAGTGAAGTTGTGTGTCTGTCTCCTACGATTTAGATTCCTAACTACTCCCACATTTTGCGGTGCAGTGTAATCAAAACCGGGTATCTTATAGTCGTGAGTCATATCGAGCCCTTCTGGGTATTAGCGCGCGTCTACGATGAGTCTACGATTTAAAAAAATTTACCATCATATTTTTCTATTTTAATGCATTTTTTCGCTATTATATAAGGGAAGTAACTCTCTAAAAATATCTACGATGTGTCAACGATTTAAAAAGAAATTTACCTTAATTTTTTTTCCATTTTTAATGCTTTTTTTCCTAATTTTTGGCTATAACTCTCTAAAAATGCTTATATAGTTATTTCCCTTACAAACCCGAGCAACGCCGGGCGATACTGCTAGTACATAAATAAAAATACATGAAAATAAATTATACGAAAATCGGCCACAGTAGCTAAACAGAAACAAAAACCTAAATAGCATTTATGAATGTTCCAACAGTACTTTCAGATGTTCTTTCATTATTATCTCTACAACGGTTCTGGATGTTGATGGTGTGAGCGACACACAAATTGTATGAGCGACACACTGACACACATAGACAAAGAGAGAAAGGCAGAGGCAGAGGAAAACAGAAACACACAGAAACAGAGAGAAAGACACTATGCGTGTGTGGGTGTGGGTGCGTGCGTTTATTTTAACCCCATCAACACACTTCCTCTACAGCGATTTCAATTTGGTACAGCACCCAGGACAAAAACTAAATAAATAAAAACAATAATGTTAATGAATACATGATTAACAACTTCCCAGAAGAAAGTTGACACTAATTAAGTTCGGACATTATAGTTGATGGCAATTAGCAACAGTATCTACAGGATTTCCTTAACAACTTGAATCCATCGGGACTACCTAAGCATAGGATCTCACTGTAAAAGTACTGTCCTATAATGCTCCTACGAAATTGTGACCCTGCCAATGGAAATTGCAACGGAACAAGATACACCCTCACGCAACTCAATTCTCACGTCATCGAGGCAGTGATAGCGAGTGGCCCTCACAGTGGTAAGCACCTGTTCACACGTCGGATACCACTGTTACCCTCCGACAACCAGTTTCCCTTCCAATTAAGATACAGGCAATTTCCCATCAAACTAGCCTTCTCATTCACAAATATCAAGTCTCAGGGCCAGACTTTAGATTATGTTGGTGTGTTTCCGCCCAGTCCGTTGTTTACACACGGCCAGTTGTATGTCTCTATGAGCAGAGCAGTGGACTCAGCTAATTTGAAAATTAGTGTTGATGAAACACAAAATATCTGTTACAAAGAAGTATTGTAAACATAATAATATCATGAATATGTACTATATAAACTCTACATGAATATAATCGAAACCAACCGCTATTTATATTTTGTTAGATTTCCCATGCCCTATTTCAGTATAAATACATTTATACTGAAAGTTGTTATTATTTTCCATCCTCCTTTCATCTCCAATCGTAGATGGGTAGGTTTGCTAGTGAATATTATGAAAGAACTTTCCACAATGTTACCAATGTAAATATTGATATGGTTATATAAAATAAAGTGTACAGCGGTTGTTATAACATACAGTTATATCTTCCCTCTTGTGTGGACACCTTTATTCTTATATAAGATATTTCTTTTATCAAATGGTTTTTGACATTGATACAATAGCCCACCTGCATAATTAGATACACCGATAGTTAATCGTCTTTTCAATGATATTCCATGACATCAGTAACACATCTCTTCTTCTGCAGGAATATGTTTGTGTTTAGTTAAGGAACCATTCAGAGAGAATGATTTACCGCAGACATAATACGGATAGGTTTTTGTCCTCCTGCATGAATGCTCTCAAGAATAGTTAAATTAGTGATTTGCTAGAATGAATTACCACAAATGTCAAAGTGATATGGCATCTTCCCTTTAAGAGTACACGTGTGTTTACATTGGGCCAGAGCTTCTAGAGAACAATTTGCCAGAGATATCACAATGATATGATTTCGCTTTCTGATGAATGAGATTACACTTAGTTAAATGACTTCTTACAGAGAATGATTTACCACAGATAGGAACGCTAATTTGGCTTCTCACCCTTCAGTACACTATTTTGAGAGAGACACATAACAACGGCTTCTCTCCTGTATGAATATATGTGTGTTGACTTATATATTATTATTGAGAAATGATGCACCACACATATCACGCTGATATAGCTTCTCTCCTGTTTGAGTGCATTTATGTTTAGCTAAGTTACATTTTGCAGAGAATAATTTATTACAGTCAGCACAGCAATGAGTCTTCTCACCTCTATTCCTTTTACTCTTTTAATTCTTTCAGTCATTTGTCTGTGGCCATGCTGGAGCACCACTTTAAATAGTTTGAGTCGAAGAAATCGACTCTAAGACTTATTTGTAAGCCTAGTATTTATTCGATTGGTCTCTTTTGCCGAAGTGCTAAGTTACGGGCGTGTGAACACAGCAACATCTATTGGGAGGTGATGGTGGAGGGACAAACATAGAGACACTCATGCGTATATATATATATATATATATATATATATATATATATATTTATATATATATATATATATATATATATATATATATATATATATATATATATATATATATATATATATATATATATATATATATATGCAGGGAACGACGGTATGCAGGGAACAGTGCAGTTTGACGGATCGCCCTCGGAGTCGTTCCCCATCCAGAGTGGAGTGAAACAGGGTTGCGTTCTGGCGCCGACGCTCTTCGGAATTTTCTTCTCCCTTGTCCTGTCCTATGCCTTCAGAACGTCGGACGACGGAGTGTTCCTCCACACCAGGGCTGATGGTGGATTGTTCAATCTTGCGCGCCTCAGAGCTAAGACCAAAGTCCGTCAGGTGCTGATCAGAGAGATCCTCTTTGCTGACGATGCCGCCCTAACATCACACAACCAGCCGGGTCTCCAGAGGCTGGTCAGCTCCCTGGCGGATGCCTGCCAAGAGTTCGGCCTTACCATCGGCCTGAAAAAGACAGAGATCATGGGCCAGGACGTCGGAGGGGTCCCCAGCATCAGTGTCGGCGACCACAGCTTGCAGGTGGTGAAGGAGTTCACTTACCTGGGATCGACGGTCTCCAGCAGCCTGTCCCTCGAGCCGGAGCTGAACAGACGGATTGGGAAAGCTGCTGCTGCCATGGCTAAGCTCTCCAGGAGAGTGTGGGAAAACAACATGCTCACAATAACCACCAAGATCGCAGTGTACCGAGCCTGCGTGCTGAGCACCCTACTCTACGGCAGCGAGAGCTGGACAACATACACCCGGCAAGAATGCCGCCTCAGCGGCTTCCACATGCGGTGTCTTCGACGGATCCTTGGCATCTCCTGGAAGGACCGAGTACCAAACGGAGTCATCCTAGAACAGACTAATATGCCAAGCATGCATGCCCTCCTCGTGCGGAGACGACTGCGCTGGCTCGGACACGTCTGCCGCATGCAGGACGGTCGCATGCCTAAAGACATCCTGTACAGCGAACTCACCACGGGATCCCGACCCAAGGGACGTCCACAGTTACGATACAGGGATGTGTGCAAGCGCGACCTGAGGACTGCCAACATCTGTGTGGACACGTGGGAGGTAACAGCTGCTGACCGCTCTGCCTGGCGTCGGACAGTGAGGAAAGGCGTTTCCATGGCTGAAGAAAGGAGAGCACAGCTGTGGTCGGACAGGCGGGACAGGAAGAGGACAACTGCAGCAACACCCCACACGTACCCATCGATGTTCGTGTGCAGCAACTGTACCAGGGACTGCCACTCTAGAATTGGACTGTTCAGTCACAGCAGACGCTGCTCATCATCAAAGTAGGCCCCACCCTTGGCGCGACCCATTGTCTATCAAGACAGACGGGAGAAGAAGAATATATATATATATATATATATATATATATATGAACAAATCCACTCACAAGGCTTTGGTCGGCCAGAGGCTATAGTAGAAGACACTTGTCCGGGGTGCCATGCATGGTTCTGTACACGGAACCATGTGGTTGAGGAAGAAGCTTTATATCACACAGCTACCCCTGCGCCTATAAAACAAATACATTTCTAAGTAAAGTGGATACCTTTTTGAACGAATCCTGTTTAATAGATATCACAGTGGAAAGATCCTTTTACTTTATTACTTGGCATTTCATCATTGAAATCAATTCTTCTGCAGAGCTGCATACAGGCTTCTTTCCACACAATCCATTTCCCATAATCTTTCACTTTTCGCTACTACATATAGATATTCTTTAACTCCTGTGTCATCTACTATTCTGGAATATCAGAGAAACATTAAAATCTTAAGACTTAGCAGTGGAAATTTGTCAACATTTCCATAATGATAAACAATAGATTTGATCCTTTAGCAGAACAATTGCAGTTTAATCTTGGATTTTTTCAAATCAAATCTCATCACACAACAATCAAATCGATACATTTACACCTTCATGCTGTGTAACATTATATATATCAAACACCCAGCACAATGGACAATTACATTCTTCATAATTACCTCGTTGTTGTTTCGCCCCGAGTCAGCTCTTACTGACCAGACTTATCCTGAAAGACATTTCAGCTGTGACTATCGTGCCATGGCTGGAATCGCTTTGATGACTATGCCATAACTTTGCATTCGAATAACCTTTTTAAAAGTATAAATATTTTAAAATAAAATTTCGCGAGTGTCTGTTTTTTAAAATGTTCTTTATGTCGAAAGAATTGAATAAGATAACGTTTTTGCAGAGATCCGGATCAGACACAGAAATTCGAGCTGCAAAGCTTTCATTGGAAAATATGCACCGTTGAGAGAGTTGTGAGGAAGTCATTGTAGGTTAGGGGTTCGTAAGAATAGATCCAAAACTCCACCAAACATTATTTTTTTTTAAAGTTTTATCAACATAATCTTAACCTTCACCCTCAAAACCTTATCTCTGCAAAATTTCAATCGCATTTTAAAGAAACTTAACATTAAAGAAAACTCTATCGCAGAGCTCGATGTTTAAGTACAGATTCGACAAATGAGCCTACAATGTAATAATGTATAACAAGAGAGAAATTCCAGAAGATGATTTGTACCTGTTTTGAAGCATTTACACTTTGGATACGGTAATTCAGAGGAGCGAAGTCCACGTTTAGTCCTAATAAATCGGGATTATTCACCACGTGTTGTAGGAAAGTGAGCAATGCGTCCTGTTATGGCAATCCAAATGAGAATTATTATTATTTTCTATTTGAAAGCCAACTGAAAATTGAAGGAAGATCAGGAAAGCTATTCTTTCATATGTGGTTGATTAAAACCACCCCATTTCTCTGGCCTTTAAAATAAGGAACAACCGATTAACGAATTTATTTGTGGATTAAATAAAATACGATTAATTTGGCACTGGTTGGTGACCATAGCTGAGAGCAATAGTCAAGGTGGTTTAGGACAAGTGTCCTCCAGAGGACCATCATGGTTTCCTGCTCTCTTGTTCTAAAATTTCTAAGAATGCATCCGGTCAGCCGCCAACATTTCATTGCCACTTTAGCAACATGCACATGAAAGGTTGCATCATTACTCATGTAAATGGCCAGGTCTCGAACTGATTGTGCCTCTGGGATTGCAATCCCTCCAGATCCAGTGTATGTATTGGATGTTGCATTTAGTTTTGCATGCTGATAGCACAAACTTTTCAGCTTTGAACTGCATGTTATTCTTTTCGGCGCACTTGTATATTCTATCCAGCTCAAATTGCAGGTTCATAGCGTCTTCAGGATTCTGTATTACCTGTGAAACTTGTGTATCATCTGCATAACTTGTGATTGTGTTTCTCTGTGTGGCTGAGTGCATGTCTGAGACGGCCATTATGAACAGTATTGGTCCTAAAACAGTGCTTTGCGGAACGCCACTCACTATTTGCGTGTCATTGGAGGTGAACCCATTGGCTACTATCACCTGACTTCTGTCCTTCAGAAAGCCATGAAGCCATTCTCCTAATTCTCCAACTATGCCAAGATCACTCACTTTGTGACATATATATACACAAAGTAAGTTAGGGGTTATGGATTCAACCTACTAAGGGATAGAAATACAACCGTGTTTCGTGGTCTGCTACCACAACAGCTCCTTTATAGGATCCAGTTAGCTCAAGACATCATCAGGACGAACCACGTCCGGTTTCGGCCCCTACTCCTCTACCGTTTTGACGTGGCGGCCCTTCCCCTTCGGAGGTTTCTTCAGCTCCGGTGTTGGGTGCATGTCTTCTTTCTTCTTCTTTCTTCTGTTCCCTGGCCTCTTCGATGTATCGTCAGCGAGTGTCAGCCGGTGACTGACTGACTTGTCAAATCTTTCGCTTTAAATACCTGCCGCTAGGCTCCAGCAGGCAGTCCCAGCAAGTTGTCACATGACACTGTCTCACCTTAACTGACTAGTGAAGGTGTGTAGTTTTTAGCCCGTGCTTTTTCTAAACGACCGTCACCTGTCAGTCAGCGAAGCTGATTCAGTGTCAGCTTGTCTCATCTAGTGATGTTATTTTCCGCCGGCATATTATGACTTTCAAGCCATTTTCGGTCTTCCCGCTTCAGCCATATATAGAAGCTGGCTTTTTCGACCGCCTCCTGTACACTCCTTATTAGTTTACGCAGCTCGGGGCTAGAAATAAACAAATTTTCTTTTGAAGAGCGTTGTCATTTTCCTTTCAATGAAGACTCTATCCCCCTCTGCCAGATGATAATATTCGACATTCCATCTCTGTTCTCTGCATTCTTCGATTAGCTTTTCATACAGTCTTCTCCTTTCGTTCCTCTGCATTGCCGATGTTCTCTTCCCAAGGTACTGTTAGTTGTAATAAAATTCCCATTCTCCGGCCTCTGTTCCATAGAACTAAATCCGGTCTTTTTGTTGTTTTTATTAGTGGAAATATTACTTGTCTTTCCAAGTCCGTGGCGACCTCCCAGTATCCCTCCCATCTTTCGTCTATCTCGTAAACTTTACTTGTAGGCCTGGTTTATATCCGTTTCCCTCCTTGTGGAAGTATACTTTCCTGCGCTTTTCTACTTTTGGGTACTCTCCCCTATTGTACCTCTCGATCTTATCCTTGAGTGATGTGCTTATGACGCCGAGGACTTGATTATGCCGCCATGAATATCTTTCAATTGCTAGTCTGCAACCTGACAGAACATGTCTAACCATCGCTTTCTCTCCGCATCTACACTCATCGGTTGTGTTTATGTTCCACCGGACTAAGTTCGCCGCTGAGGGTAGAACGTCGAAGGTAGACATGATCAGGAAGGATGTTCTTGCTTGTTCCCAAGCCCAAAGTTCCTTCCATGATATTCTGCGGTTGATCACATATTCCTCCCATCTCAGGCACTGTCCCTGTTGACTGCATTGCACCAAATGTACATTTCGCCTTTCTTCTTCCTCCTTTCTCACTTAGTATATCACTGCCTCTTTCAAATCTTTTACACTGCTCTTGCAAAATGGCCTGAAATTTTGCGACCCTAGGCCGGTTCTAGCTTATTGCGTCGCTCCGACTATATCTGCGTGCCTTAGTTTTCCGATCGCCCTGTTTACTGCCTCTTCTGCCTTCCTTTTCCTCCCTGTTCGTACCTTTGGAGGGTTTTCCCGGATGCTCTGATCGTTTGAATAGCATCATTAGTGTCCTTACCTTTCCTGCCTTATATTCTTCGGCGATTGATGTTATTGGTAGTTGCAGTGCGGGTTTTCCATATAGTGCAGTTGTATTCAGTCGTTTCGGCAGACCAAGGCATTTTCTGATAAACACACTGCATCTTTGTTCCATCCTTTCTACTCTACTCGAGGCTATTTCGTACATTTGCAATGGCCACATTATTCTTGGGTACAGCCCAAATTGCAGTATCCAACATTTGAATTTTCCCGGCACGTTGTTCTGTCAATTGCCTTTAATCCTTGTTCAACTAACTCGTGCGTTTCTTTCCCTTGCTTCCTATCATTTAATAAATCTCTATACCATCTGCCGAGACTCTTTACTGGTTGTTCTTTCACCGTTGGTATGTCTTCACTTACTATCCTGAATTTCACTTCTTCTTGCCTTCCTTTCACGAAAGCCACGCTTCGAGATTTTTTGACTTTGAATTTCATCCTTGCCCATCCTATCAGTTCGTCCAACCGCTCTAACGTTCCCTCTGCTGCTTCTCTACTTTCCGATAATATAGTTACGTCGTCCATAAAAGCCCTTAATGGTGTCTTTGTAACAGCTTTCTCAGTTTGTAGATCTAAGTAACATTTCCATGACTAGCACGAATAAGATGACTGATATCGTGCATCCGGCTGCAATACCTATTTCAAGCCGTTGCCACTCCGTTGTGAACTTTCCTGCTGTAAATCTCATCCTCAGGTTGTCGTAGTACGACGTGAGCATTCATTGAACATCTTTTGGAATCCAAAAGAAGTCCATCGCTGTTTTTATTATTGCGGGCGGAACAGATCCATAAGCATTGGCAAGATCTAGCCAAACAATATACAGGTTTTTCTTCATTTTTTTTGCACAGGTGATGGCTTCCTAGATAGAAAATGCGTGTTCTATGCACCCAGGGATTCCTGCTTTTTGAATCGCTTCATTAACATATCCGTTATGCTGCACGAATCTTATGATTCGTATAGCAATTATTCCAAACATGATTTTCCCGTCTATATTTAGTAGTGAAACCGGTCTAAATTGGCCTAGTGTTTTTGCCTCTTTTTCTTTAGGTAGATAGATACCTTCGGCTATACACCATCGCTCCGCTACATCTTTCTTCTTCCACATTTCTCTTATCAGTGCAAACAGCTGCAAACGTAATTTCGGGCAATATTTATATACCTTGTAGCTCACTCCATCGTTCCCTGGTGCACTTTTTGTTCTTGCTTTTCTGATGAATTCATCCATTTCTTTCCGTTTGATGTCACTCGAATCAAATGGTACTCTTGGTTCAGGTGGTTTCTTCAGTCCGTGCATTTCTGGGAGTACTTCATTTCTGTTGGAGTCGCTGTATGTCTCTTTCAGATGTTGTTCGAGCTCGTCTTTCGTGCAATCCAATTTTCCACTTGTATATGGCATATCTTTCTCGCCTACGCTCTAAGGAATAGAGTCTCAATTTCTTGAGTCTTTAAGTGTGTGCGCGTGCGTGTGTGTGTATGTGTGAGTCTTCATGTTTATGTGTGTCCTTATCCTACGATCGCAGCCTGGCACAGTGTTGCTTTGTTTATGTCTCTATAAAGCAAATTTTAGCTATACGTAGCAGAAGAATAAGGACAGAATACAAATAAATAAATAAACAGATCCAGTTAACCCTACGGAAACGCTTCAAAGCGATGCCCCAGCATGGCCACAATCCAATGAATGAAAAAAATCCAAGATAAAAAGCACAGAACCCATTCTGTAAAGTGGTTGATGTTGGGAATGGTATCTAACCAGGAATAGGGGAACAAAACAGACTTTTTTTGTGCAGTCCTTGGATCCTGTCCGGCATATGCCAGAAAGGAACAGGGATGTATGTATGTTAGATGATGATGACAATGATGACGATGTGAATTACTCTGTTAATGATGAGATTCAAGGAAATGACGAACATTATTGTAAGCAATTTAAAAATTGTTTTATATATGATTACATATATATATATATATATACATAGTGTCTGCGTGTTAAGAAGCTTGCTAACGAACCACATGGTTCCGTGTTCAGTACCACTGCGTGGCACCTTGGGCGTGTGTAACTTAGCGGTTCGACAAAAGAAGTCCGATAGCATAAGTACGAGACTTACCAAGAATATATCGTGGGGTCGATTTGCATCACTAAAGGCGGACCTCCAGCTTGGCTACAGTTAAATGACTGAAATAATTAAAAGAGTAGAGAGTAAAGATTATATATATTTATATATATATTTATATATATGTATGTGTGTGTGTGTGTGTGTGTGTTTGGTAATAGATTAATAAATTGATTACATATTTCTTTTGTTATTTCATCAGAGCTTTCTTCGTCCAACAAATTCCTATATAATGAAGATCTATCTACACTATGTGAAGTCTATATATATATATATATATATATATAGAAAGTTTTGCAAATTTACGAAATTCCTCGCTACCTCTAAGAAAATCTAAATACATACATAATGAAACATTCTTTAATGTTTCAGTCTTTTGACTGCGGCCATCCTGGGGCAACGCCTCAAAGGTTTCTTTTTTTTATGGGAAAATATCAGCCGAATGTCTTGCTCTTTGTAAGTGTTATCATACACCCCCCCACACACACACATATGTATATATATGTAGGCGCAGGAGTGAGTGTGTGCTATATAGCTTGCTTACCATCCACATGTTTCCGGGTTTAGTCCCACTACGTGGCACCTTGGGCAAGTGTCTTCTACCATAGGATCGGGCCGACTAAAGCCTTGAGGCCATCATATCATGAGTATTGTTATCAAGTTCCAACGATGATTTAATCAATTAAATGATGATGATGCTGATTATGATGATGACGATGATTGTTTATCACCACATTGCACTGTTACGTCGCTCTTTATGCACTAAAATTCCAATACATTGTAGTTGGCGAGACGTACAAGGCAGTGGCAGATTGTTAAATTATGTTCTAAATGTTAAGTCAAGTGAAACAGAAACATTCCATTGGTCTTAAAATAGTCACCAATCCTCTTTTCAAACTATTTCACACAACTTTTGCTCTCTCTCTAATAAAAGTTAGCATTATTCAACATTTTGATATTGCTGACGCAAGAAATCACGCACGCACATATACATTCGTAATACATACGTGCATATATACGTGCATACACACATATATACATACATGAAGCCACAGAATGGTAGATGTAGTAGACATCCATAAGAAGGAGTACACGAGGAATGTCCCAGTGAAAGCACTAATAAAAGGTAAACATAATAGACCGGACACTTCAGAGACAGAGAAGAGTATACGTGTACAGGTGTGAAACTCAACTGAGCAGCGCATCTTAGCATAAAACTAAAGCTCAGCGAAAACGAAAATACCTACATTAAACTATTGTGATATGCAATTATGGGGGCATTGAGATAAGTAACACACAGCCTAATCTTTAGAAATTGGCTTCTTATAACCAGAAAGGAGAAAGCGGTTTCGAAAATTTTGAATATATATATATACATATTACTAGCATAGGCACCCGGTGTTCCCTTATATACTGGAAGAAAAACGCAAAATATTTTGTATAGAAATTTGTTATTTTTAATTCAATTTATTCTTCAGTTGGAAAATCAGGTATGAATTCATAATCTAAAAACAGGAAATAATAATAATAATAATAATAATAATAATAATAATAATAATAATAATAATGATAGTAATAAAAGCAAATTTTAAAAATTATCACTTTTATAACGTGAGGTAAATTCTATCGCATATGTTGAAGGAAATTATGTAACAGCTTCTGTGTGAACAGCATTCTTTGTTTTCCGGTTTGGAGCAATGACAAATAAGTCTTGCAAACTACCAAACTTGGAGCAATTAACATAAAGTTGACCATGAGAAAAGCAAGGCTCAATTAAGAGCAAGCCAGTAGATTTTAAAGTCTGACTTGGAGCTTTTTAATAAACATTGCAAAGCAAATTTGCACTGGGAATTGTGTTCGTTTGAACTCAAATGGCATGTCTGTTGGTTTGATTGGAATCCTTGAAATGAAAATCTTTTCCATTGAGGCACATCGAGTGATGATAGTAGCTTCAATCAAATTAGGTGTTAATGCCTTCGCAATCAACCTTGTCCCATTGCATAATTTAGGAGGATCTAAATTACTTAGAAACACTACTATGATTCCTATCTTCAGAAAAAGTTTATGAAGAGTTCCAGGTGACTCAAGAGATTTAAGGATCTCTGTTGTGTAATTTGGGCAGCTTGATTTTCATCAGGCACTGAATCAATTGATTTATACACCTTAATAACTGTTGGAATCTTATTCAATAATTCATAGTTAATCCTTATTAGTGTCTCATCTTTTGGAGCATGAATTGCCCTTTCACACAACCATTTATGTGAATTATAATTATTATTTAAGATTGGAAATACCCTGTTCTTCAGTTCATCTGGGAAATTCACCAAGATAGTAATATGAGCCAAATTGTACTTTCCCATTTCCTACTTCGAGGAGCCATATTGTAAACTGTTCTGCAAACTGGTCTCCATGTAATAACGCTCGCACGATATTACAAAAGTAGAATTCCAAGGGTGTGAAGAATTAATACATGATTATATTTCATCAGATCTTGTTAATCTCGACATGACTGGCAATGTCTCTCTGAAGTCTCCTGATAAAACTAATATAACTCTTCCCATAGATTCATTGTTACCTCATGTCCTGCAAGGCCCTAATCAAGAGTTTATATTACACATCTATGGGACATAGTGCATTCATCCCAAATGACCCGGTGACTTTGGCGCAACGCTTCTGAACCTAAAACTTTGCTTATGTTATAAATTGGTCATTTGTGATCAGGTTTTGCGGTAATTTAAAAGCGAAATGAGCTGTTCGTTCTCCTGGCAGCAATACTAGATGAAGCTATAACAACTACAATTCATTTTGTTGCCTTACTTTGGAGAGAAGCAATGTTGTTACAAATGTTTTACCTGTGGCACTAGGAGCATCAATAAAGAAAATTCCTCCCCTTTTTTTCCCTGACTGACGAAATAATTTTATCGTATGCACAACGAGGAGAAATTTAGGTTCATGTTCATCAACAACTGCAGCTAACTCTGTTATGTCATAATTTGCCTAGCTTGCTATGTTCTTTTTAAGTTAAAACATATTCTTACGAGTTTTTGTCTCCCCTGGCCAAAATTTGATCTTCAATTTGAACCAGTGACTCATTAAAAGTTGTTTCAGAGAACTGAATATTGATATCTGAGTTTGCTTGTTGAACTGCACACTTTAGGTTTTCAGTCATGGCCTCACGATACTTCATCTAAAACTGTAGGGGGACTGCCAAGTTGACACACGTTCAGAATAGTTGCAAAATGCGGTTGTTATTACAATGCATTGTTGTGCCATTCAAACCATATTAATTTTTACAAACAATACACAATGCTTCAAGCGAAATACAATACTCTCCTATCTCTACGTCTGGGCCAGGCCGAGTTGGCAACCGTTGGGAAGTATGATTAAATTTCAAGTTATTATAGTCCATTGTTGTGCCATTCAAAACATATATATATATACATATATGCATATATATATATATACATATATGCATATATATTCATGTGTGTCTCTGTGTTTGTTTCCCCATCATCGCTTCACAACAGATATTGGTGTGTTTTCGTAACCTAGCGGTTCGGCAAAAGAGAGCGATAGAATAAGTACTAGTCCTACAAGGAATAAGACTTACAGTCAGTTTCTTTGACCAAAACTCCTTAAGGCGGTACCCCAGCATGGCCACAGAAAATAACTGAACCAAATAAAAGAATAAAAGAAATACATGAAGACAGACTCATTGCTGTTGGAAAAAGTAACTTGGGTAAACATAAATGCACTTAAAGAGGAGAGAAGTCATAGCAGTGTGAAAACTGCGATGCATCATTTCTTAGAAATAGTACGTATGTAATCACACAAGAGAAAAGCCTCATCATTTTGTTATGTGTCTCTCTCAAAATAGCGTTCTGTCTGTGATAAATCATTCTCTGTAAGAAGTCATTTAAATAAGCATAAATTCATTCATCGGAGAGCGAAATCATACCATTGTGATATCTGTGACAAATCGTTCTTTAGAAGCTGTGGCCTAAGTAAACACAAGTGCACTCATACAGGGGAAAGGGTATGTCGATGTAAAATTTGTGGTAAATCATTCTAGCAAATGACTAATTTAACTATTCTTAAAGGCATTCATACAGGAGACCATATCACTATGACGTTTGTGGTAAATCGTTGTCATCGAGTAGTAAAATAGCTATGCATATCTATACAGGCTCAGGAGTGGCTGTGTAGTAAGTAGCTTGCTTGCCAACCACATGGTTCTGGGTTCAGTCCCACTGCGTGGCACCTTGGCCAAGTGTCTTCTACTATGGCTTCGGGCCGACCAAAGCCTTGTGAGTGGATTTGGTAGACGGAAACTGAAAGAAGCCTGTCGTATATATATATATATATATATATATATATATATGTGTGTGTGTGTGTGTGTGTGTGTGTGTGTGTGTGTGTGTGTGTGTTTGTATGTCTGTGTTTATCCACCCAACATCGCTTGACAACCGATGCTGGTGTGTTTATGTCTGTCACCTAGCGGTTCGGCAAAAGAGACCGATAGAATAAGTACTGGGCTTACAAAGAATAAGTCCCGGGGCCGAGTTGCTCGATTAAAGGCGGTGCTCCAACATGGCCGCAGTCAAATGACTGAAACAAGTAAAAGAGTAAAGAGAGAGTAAACATATTCACACACGAGGAAAAAACATATCACTATTATGTCTGCCGTAAATCATTTTCTCAAATGGTTCCTCAACTAAACACAAACATTCCTGCAGAAAAGAAGACGTGCTATTGATATCGTGGAATATCATTAAAAATAACAATTAACTATACTTGTATCTATTTATACAGATGAGTTACTGTATCAATGTAAATTATCATTTGATGAAAGAAATGTTATCCAGACAGGAAAGAAGATATAACTGTGGGTCAAACAAACGCTGTACACTTTATTTCATATAAACATATAGATATTTACATTGGTAACATTGCTTCCCATTGTGGTATTTTCAATTGGAAATTGTTCTTTCATAATGTTCATAAACATTCCATCTAAGATATGTCCTAGGTGAAGAAAAGTCATTATTGATATGTTCATCATTGTGTGTAAAGGGACGAGAAAGGTTTTTCCATGTATCAGTGATAACATTATGGTTATTATACTGGTAATATAAAAATACGCAAACTATAAAAGAAAATGTTTCCTCACATTATCATATATTATACAAACATACGTATCATGAATGATACACGTTTTTTCATGTATCTATGTATATTCTGTAATAATATTTACTGTATGTGTCCCATCATATTGGTGATCGTGTTGTTAGTCAAATCTATATATTCATATGATTATACCTTCCTTCCTAATTACATTTAGTGCCATCCTCCAGAGTCTTCATTTAAAAGGAAAAACATTTTACTTATAATAACGTTTTCTTTTGTATTAAATAAGCAGTATTATTTAATTTAAATATTTCGCTCCAGATATATTCTTTTATTCACAAATGCAATAAGGTATCGTGGGTATGGGTGTAAGTGAAAGGAAATAAAATAAATGATACTTTAACCTGAGAAAATCTGAATAAGTTGTTTCATTAATTATGCTCCTATGTGTATTTTAATTTAAGCAATAGTTATTAATGAAAGAAAATATATATTGATCCCTTTTAATTACTGGGTCTCTTATGCTAAAAAGGATTATATTTTTGGAAGGGACAGTATGAATATAATAAGTTGTGAAGCCTGCAGAATTTCCGATAGGTTTTGCTATTTTATATAATTTTGCCATTTCTTTCAGCTGAGCCAAGCATGATTTGATGGGTGGTAAGGGGGATTTTATTTGCTGATCTTTATATGACCTTCATGTTTTTATTCATATAATCCGAAATAAGTGATTTATTTTGTGGATTATCCTCGTTATTATTCTCATCAATGTCTTTTCTGTCAATTTACAGACGTTTGTTTTAACGTTTCTATTTATGTGTTCATTTCTGCTGTTCCATCACCAGAGCCTGAAAACACAAAGAGAAAACTTATATAAAATATTTATTTTCAAAGTAAAATATCCCTAGCCCTTATATTTTTTATGTAACCCCAGTTGTCATCCACTGTTTTCCCATACGTTAAGATATTATTACATGGATGAATCATGGATGACCAACACAATTTATATTGAAAACATTAATTACAGAAACTAATGGCGAGAATTTAATTATCAGGACTATGTCGTAAAATATTGGCAATATTGGTTCAGGAATATCTTCCAGAACAACTGGACAACTTGAGAGGGAAAATATGAGAGACTTCTTAGTTCTATTGTGTGGATGTATGCTTTACGTAGATCCATCTGTGGCCGTGTGTTACATGGTCCTATTTATGTTTGTGTTTAGACTTCACATTGATCCGTAGTAATATGTAAAGTTTACATAAGTCTATCTTTGCCACTGTGTAAATTTCACAAGGATCTCTCTGTGGCGGCATATAGATTTCACAACGATCTCTCAATCCATCTAACTCACTTCACTGTCTCTCCCCCTCTTCTTTTCTCTGTCTTTGTCTCGCAACGGTTACAACGAAAAGAGTCCCAGTTGATTCGATCAACGGAAAAGACTGCTCGTGAAACTAACGCACGGATGGGTGAGCACTGCAAAGGCAAACGTAACCTGAACGTAGTTATCAAGGCGATTCAGTATGACACAGATGTGGCAAGGCTGGCCCCTTTGAAATGCAGGTACAACTCACTTATGCCAGCTGATTGGACTGGGGCAGCATGAAATATAGTGTCTTGCTCAATATCAAAATGCACCGTTAGAGATCGAGCTCAGGACTTTACGATCGTAGCTGAATGCCCTAACTCCGAAGCTACGCGCCTTCTTACGTCTCTTTATGTATGTATATATATATAGATATATGTACCTATATACCTATATATTTGTGTATACATACTTATATATATACATACGTACATACATACATGCACACATGCGTACGTACATACATAAGTAAATAAATACATGCATATATGCAGATGATGATGATGATGACAAGAATGCAGTTGGTATTTATTACGATGTCTCTCCAGTCCTAAGAGCGATGACGTTGACATTGGTTGTATTGGTAGAAGTGGTGTTTGTGATTAGACCCATTACAACATATTGACCCTGGTTGTGGGAGTAGTAGTAAGAATAAGAAAGATCAAATTGCACTTACTTTTATAGGTTCTTAAAACTTTACTGGCTTTCTCTTTCTTTTGTTTACATATACACGAGCAGATGATGTCTCTGGTATCTTTCTTGTATATACAGTAGAATAAGAAGATAAACGTTCCTTGAAAGGCACTGAAGGTAACGAAAAGAATCTGAAACACTTCTGCTGCTTCCCCAACAGCGAAGAATGCAAAGACCCAAGATAATCCGAACAGGAAAAACAAACCAAATATTCCAAGAAAACGTAGTCTTCTGGTTTCGTGTTGAAGCAGCTTGTTATTTTGCATTGCGATAAGACGCAAGATAACGAGAAAAAACATGATAACGTTGAAGATGAGAATAGTCCCGACGGGAGCCAGGAAAGCAGCATAGAATGGTATCTCCGACAACCAACAACTACAAATAAATGTAAAATCAATTGAGGAAGAAAATTTATCAAATGTTCAGTCAATAAATAGAGGAGTCGCCGAGGAATTAAAGGGAAGTGATTTTGAGCCAAAATAAAAGGAAAGGAAAAGCTCAAACTTTCAGGGAGTCACATAGTCATGTACATTCATTAAGGTATTCTAATCGAATATTTCGATATTCAGACACTTTAAAACACCACCATCATTCATTTTGTATATATATATATATATATATATATATATGTATGTATGTATACGTATATATATATATATAATATATGTGTATATATATATATATGTATATATGTATGTATGTATGTATGTGTGTATGTATATATATTACATTTCTTTATGGTAACGCTTTTAATATGCAAATACAGCTCCTATTATATTATCCCAGCCACCGTCTAATAATACTGACTAGTAAGCTAGGTTTACGGTTTTGCATCAAGTTATACCGATGCATAATAATAATAAGAATAATCCTAGGATGGAAGTTATGACTATTTAATGCACTTAATATTCATACTGGTAAAAAGAAAAGACAACCCTCTATGGTTTACCTATTAATGTTGTATCACTTGAAGAAATGAATCAATGGTTCTTATAAACTGGATGCCCACGGGTACTACGGACTACGCTGTAATCATTCCAGAAATACGGATTATATTAAATGTTTACAAATTCCATCCTAGTTTATTATTACTCTTATTATTCTTAATATTATCATTATTATTATTATTATTATTATTATTGTTGTTGTTATTATTATTATTATTATATTTGAATATATATACATATGTATGCATATGCATGTATATATGCATACTTATATGTGTTTCTTTACTACCCACAAGGGGCCACACACAGAGGGGACAAACAAGGACAGACAAACGGATCAAGTCGATTACATCGACCCCAGTGTGTAACTGGTACTTATTTAATCGACCCCGAAAGGATGAAAGGCAAAGTCGACCTCGGCGGAATTTGAACTCAGAACGTAGCGGCAGACGAAATACGGCTACGCATTTCGCCCAGCGTGCTAACGTTTCTTCCAGCTCGCCGCCTTATATGCATACATATATGTGTGCATGTGTCTGTGTGTGTGTTAGTACACATGCTCGGTACACAGCAATATTTGTTTGCTTCGCGATGCCATGTTTAGCCGAAACACAAGAATTAAGAAACCGGAAGGAGTTAGTTGCTCTCTGCAGCCTGAAAGATATTTCATCATCCAGGGGCCAAGAACGGCTGAGTGTGCTGCCCAGGTAGACGAACTTGTCTACCACTTTCACAATTGTTCCTTCAACCAAGATAGAATGTAATGATCCTTGAACGCTTTCACCAGAGATGTCTCAGGCACATACTGAATGTTGGCTGGACCTTAAAAACTCCATACACACAGGTCCTGAGGACAAATGGTATCTTGAATGGCGATGATGCATAAGCACCAGTTACATTGGACTGAGCATCTTATTAGAGTGAAGGATAGCAGGATCCCTAAACAGATGCTATATGGGGAACTTGCGAATGGAAAGAGACCCCGGCAGTAACTGAGGCTGCGATTTAAAGACTGTGTCATGTTCTCATTAAAGGCCTGTAGTATGCAGGAGACTGACTGGGAGAACAATGCCTGTCATCTCCAAAGATGGAGGAAGCATGTTAAGGAGGGGTCGAAACTTTTGAGACAGCACAGATTCTGCATTAAGCACTTTAGCGTGCTGATCGAAAGTGCACTGCTGTGTAGTGAATGGGGAAAGTTTGTTCTGCTACGTTTGCTGTCGTGTATGCTTGTCAAGAGTGCTCATTAGCCACAAACGGAGCCTCAAATGCAAATTATAAGTTAGTCCTAGGTCGTATAATGTTCCTGAAGGTCAGAAATGGTCTTTTTTAGCTCAGGAGTGGAGGGCCATCAAGTATATATCTAAACACACACACACACACACACACACACACACACACACAAATATACGTGTGTGTATGTGTAGGTAGTATCTATGTGTATGTGCGTGTGTGTGTATGCATTTTAGTATATGTTACCCCTATCATCAATGGAGATCTTGCTTTAGCTTGATGCTAATGTATCCACCATTCTTCGTTGTTCAGATCATAAATAAATCTTGCAAATTATTAGTTGTGGAGAGCAGAGAAAATTTGGTGAATAAAACGTATAAATACTTACACTTGTGCGTGTTCAATTCTAATGTAATTGTTTGTGTAGTTAATTGCCAGAGTAATTGTGACAATGACAGCTGGAAGACCTGACAAGGACATTTACAGAAAGGAAGAAACATATGTAGATATTAGTCAATATTTAAACTCATAAATAAGTAACATTTAAATCGATTTAGTTGACCATGTTTTATTTAGAGAAAAATGTCTACTTCAAAAGATATCAATATTTATTTTGATGTACCCAGGTCACTTTTTACAATTTACTCCTTTGGTTTTTATTAGTAAGTACGACTGGTGTATATCTTCGATTCTATCAACGATATGTTTTACTGGGAAACAAAACTTAAAATTACTGCAATTTCTGGTTAATCAAATAAAAACAACAAAAAGTCGTGCTCATGAACCTCTTCTTAAATTAGTTGTTGCCTCAGGTGAAAGTACAAAATGAATAACTCTTAGCTTTTTTTTCTAGAGATGAGATTAGACTGAAACTCTTTGCGGGAAAATGAAAGTAATCTTATGTTGCCCTAATGGCCAACCTGAGAATCTATTTCTTTATAATCTAGATTTAACTTAAAAATATGACATCTTGTTTCAGCTACTTACCCCATGACAAAATTGAACTCTTCAGGATAAAATGTGACTGGTATGTTTTAAATACAATTACGCTAACAAGGCAAACGTGACATGCTTCGACAGCCATCCACATGAGAGATGCCAGCAGGAAGTAGTGTAACAGAGCAGCCACTGCCTACAATAACAATAACATCAACAACAACAATTTCTAACATATACATATATCACCTCAAATACAAATTGTTTTACAGGGATGGGATATAATTAGTAGACATCAGTTATTGATTGATATTTTATATTACTGCCCCAGAAGGAGGAAAATTAAAATTGAAATTTCGAAACAAAACATAAAGAGACGTATTACAATAGAGAAATGAATTTTTGTTTGACGCACTCGCCAATCGACCACCTTAGCCATGTGTAATAATAATAATAATAATAATAATAATAATAATGATAATAATAATAATAATAAAAATGATAATAATGATAATAATGATAATAATAATAATAATAATAATAATAATAATAACAATGCCCGGAGATAAATCTATCAACAAAAAAAAATACAGACGAATACAGATCTGCTAGCCTTAAGAAGCTGCGCTACCAACAACGTTTACGTGCAGAGAATCCTAAACTGACAGATCCGTCTCTTAATGTTAGAATCGAAGCTCGTCATGCTCCAACGTCAACAAAACAAACTACAATCTGCGATGGTCGGCGAGCGGATTACAAAAGACCACGTACCCGAAAATTGAACCAAAGTCTGATTGAAAAATCAGCTACTGGATCAAATCTTCCCGACACACAGGAGCTGAACGTACCCCACAACTGGAATATTCCAACAGATGGCAATCCATGCTCGTCACCAAACACTCAAAAGAAACAGAAGATAAAATGGACTAGGGAAGATAATAAAGAAGTTCTTGCGGCCTTCTACCATGCCATATATTTCCCCACAGATAAATCTACATAAACTGGAGACAGAAACACCTTGAAGTAAGACCCTACATAGACAGTAACAAACTTGCCAACGTCAGAAGGAACATTATAAAAAAAATTACTGACTGAAGTAGAGATTGATCAAGTTAGACAAGCAGTAACGGATAGAATGAACGAAGCTGCAGTTAAAGAAGATAATACAGAGGAAATAAGTATAGACCAGCCCAGAGCTGATAAAACCGAAGTAAGGATTGAAAGAGTTAGTATAAGTGATAGGCAAAGTGAAATACTCTTTGAACCCAAAATAAACACTAAGACAGATGAACATCAAATAGATGAAGAAAGTCACACAAATATTGACCCAACAGAACTACATGAGCTAAAAAGTCAAATCATGATTGAATGGCCGAAAACTAAAGAAACCAGCATGGATGAACGTGATACACTCCCTAAAATCCGCAACTCTAACCAAAACATGAAAGTAACTGGTAAAACCCGGCTTGCATTTAAGGATATAATTTCAGCTAATGATGTTGATATCACAGATCTCAACCACCTATACTATGCATCCGCGAAAATCTCAACGATCCTATGTGGTGAAAAGATTAGAAAACGGCAACGTTCCCACAAAAAGCCTTCTTGGCAAGAGCGTTTGCAACAACAAATTAAACTATTTAGATCTGACATTGAATATTTGAAAAATCTTAAGGTTCATAAGACTACCAAACCTACAAAAACCCAAAATCTAATGAAAAAATATAATATAAAAACTATACGTGATATTGATGCCACCA
>NC_043004.1:71163624-71166124 GCF_006345805.1 Octopus sinensis
CTGTAGAAGAAATAGCTATAAACCTTTGACTGCTATTTCTAAATTCGGTATGTGGTAAGGCAATTCGTTGCTGAACCCTTATTGTTAGTATTACTTAAATTTCCTCAAATGAGGCTTTACATGCCGAAGACTACTTGGTGTAATTTAATTATTTCCAAATTAATTAATTTCACCCTTCATTATTACGGATAACTATATATAAATATATATATATATATTATAATATTATATATATATATATTATATATATAATATATATATATATATATATGCATATGTACGAGTATATGCGTATGTTGGGGTCTGTAGATGTCTCTTAGGTGATGGTTCAGTAACTAATTTTTTATGAGCGAATACTACTCATTAACACGTAGGGTAATGTTTTACTAGATATGTGTGTACATGTATATTTATACATAGATATATATATAGATATATATACACAAACTTCTATATGTATATATATATACACAAAAAAACACACACACACATGCATATCGCCGTACATTGATGTATACACACATTCGTACATACTGAGAAGCTTGCATTCATATTATTGAATGCATCTATCTATAATGTGATACGCTTTTATATGTATGTATGTATACATATAACATATACATATATCTCTAGGGGAATTTCATTTGGTTTGTTTTTGTGTATGTGCGTTGTGGCATGGTGTGTGTGTGTTTGTGTGTTGTGTGTGTCATTAATCCAGATATACGAAGTTTGTGTCAGTGATTTTATTTCGTTATTGGAATATTCTGGCACACGAAACGATATCTTTAATTATACCAAAGTCAATTTATTTAATTCAGTGCAAATATTAATTTGGACTAAATTATTCATAGATTTTTCTCTTGCGTATTTTACCGGTACAAAATCGAGAATTATTATTCATTAGAAAAGACTAGAAATGAAAAAAAAAAAATAAAAGCATTACATAAAACATACAATATTAATAATTATTATTATTAGATTTGAATATTTAAGATATTTTAAAACCTAATCAAATTGAATTTGATGCGAAAGTTGTAAAAATAGACAAAGAATAAAATAATATTGGTAAGTTGACAAGTTTGTACGATGGCAAATTCTCATTTGCAACAATTTCTTTTCAGAGAAATATTTCCTTCACAATGATTATTATCGATCAAAGAAGGATAGTGCCAACTGAGATCTCAAAGACAGGTAACCCAAATACTAGAATCGAGGAAAATTATTTGCAGTATTTATTATTATTGTTTTGTTTTCGTTAGTAGCCACTAAACTCCTATCTGTGGCTAAATGGAATGCAGTGAGAGGAAGACAGGTCTTTTAAAAACTGAGTTGTACGAAAGTATTGTCCATAATTGAATAATTATGAATTTAATTGAAATCTCTCTCTATATATAAGCTGAAGTTGTCTGGTATGGCAGGTTTGGTAGCCTCAATTAACACTATCTCCTCCGAGACCCTGCGGCGCAAGTTGACCAAAATTGAGAGTATGATAGAAGAAGGCTTGCTCTTTCTTCATAGAAGAAAAATTTTAAATCGGAACATGTTAACACCAAAAATTATTTACATCAAAAAGGTGCTTATTTTCTATGAAAAATCTCTATTTCATTACGATTTCTGACTGCTGTGTCGCCATTTTTCGGTGTTTCAACCAGAACAATGTTCACTTAAATTGAATAACAATCTACATAATGCAAAATTTGTACTTTTCAAAAATTCAAATTCTAAAGGGTCGAAACAAACCCGAGCAACGCCGGGCGATACTGCTAGTGAAGAATACGCGTAACAACAGCATGTTTTCATAGTGTTACGTTCAGTGATCGTTTCAATAAACCCGTCATACACACAACAATACATTTGATGTAAACCGTTTCACTGCGATCATTATTCATTAATGTTGTTAAATATTTAGCAAAAGTAAAAGTCACGCTGTCCCACAAAAGCTTGATAGATCTCATGAAATATAGTTTGATATATGACATTTTCAACAAATGACAGATTGGAATATAAATCTGATTTTGGAGTGAAGAGTACTGAAGATTAGAACGAAAAATGCCTTATTTCTCCATTTAAAAAGTCACAACAACCACAAATATATTACATGTTGGGCTGGTATTGCAACGAACAAACTGAAAAGAGATTAATCATATTGCAGAGATATTGTCACTAAAATCTCAGAATATCGTACAACACAATTAGTAACGGAGTATCTGAAAGTAGTTGCCCAGTCGCCAAGATCCATAAGACCGAAACCCTGGAATATCTACAGAACTCTGTGTGTGCGCGTGTGTGTGCGTGTGTTATATGTGTGTCTGTGTGTATATCTATATGTGTATATAGGGAATGCGAGACTAATGACCGGCAGCAGGGCTCATATACATGCTTAAGAAGGAAGCGAGAGTTGAATACAGAGAGATGATAAGAGCACGAGATAATTAAGAATAAAACAATTATCTAGTGAACTTCATTAGCTCACAGCTGTTTCTGCTATAGAAATACAGTG
>NC_043004.1:71173624-71176124 GCF_006345805.1 Octopus sinensis
CCAGGCCTGTGAATTTACAGAATAGTAAGAAAGTCGAGTTGTTATGTCTGCTTCTTACTAATATGAATGTTTGCTTCTTGACAAAGAGATGTATCGCCCCGTGTCTTTAGCCTTCCTCTTTGATAAACATCGGTGGAATCGAGAGGAGTGACTTACATGCATGAGTAAATATTGTGATCCGCAAAAATCTCGCCCAGGTACGCACGGGTAGTTGTCTGGTTATTAAGCTTAACCGACAGACGATTTCTACTCGAAATCGTTAACATATGTAAACGTATTTGTAACAACATTCAGCAGACAACACAAATTATAAATTGTTTTCAACATAGATGCAGAAATTTTTAGGCTGATCGTTAGTCGAATCAGTCCTAGAACTTCAGAGGTTGCTTATTTTACGGATCCTGAAAGAATGAAAGACGAAGTTGAACCATGCAGGATCTGAACTTATATCATAAATGAGGCAACAAATGCCGCAAATCATATCTCCGATGCTTTAAACTAAATTTCCATTCCATTACCTTGGTGTCAGTAGTTTTACATATCTGACGGTTGATGCTGCAATGCATATTATGACGATAGAGAAGTAATATTTAAGAAGTCATACCATTAAGTCAAAGATAAGAGTGTGATTCTTACGACTACATCAACTTGTATTTCTATTCAGTTACTTCCATTAAAAACATCTGATAATTATTTTCTTAACGAAAAGCATTAGATATCTCTTGAAATATATATTAATTAACTCATCAAGTTAAATATTAGAGTAAGTTAATGATATAGAAACGTTCATATATTCTACATTTGTTTATATATTTCATGTTCGTTTTTCTTTTTTTTATATATATATTTTTTATCTTACTGGAATATGACACGTTGAATTATTCAGAAAAAAAAATCATATTAACTGCTTCAAATTCATCACATTCAAATATTCCTGTTGCCTAAATGAAGGCAGTTGTCGGAGGAAATGTGATTAAATTATATTTCATTCGGAGTGATCTTTTCGTCTTTGATATATTCTGGCATTGCTAGTTGATATGTTGATATGCTGCAATAATCTAGTCAGACTGACCAGCAGAGGAATGCAATCACATTTGTCTCAAGAAAGAATAAAATAATAAATAAACAAACACTTTATATCTAAATGCAGTTTAGTGGAATGTGTCAGTTGTCAGAGAGATAGGAGTTTTTCACAGAGACGAATGGACACCAAACGGTATAGATATCTATGATGGCACTCAGTTGATTCTTTGCTAATTAGAGGCTTAACTGTTCCACAGAGATAAGAGACATATCGCTGTCTGGCGACCGAAGCTGTCGGATTGACAAATACTTACGCAGCTTGTGTTACAGATCTGACATGGAGATTCTACATGACAGTTTGCGATGAACGAAGCACTGGCGTCAGAGTTTACCGATGAAAGCAAACACTTGTGCAGTTCACATCGTGTCAACCTCTTTCTTACATTTGACTTCTTCTGTGAACTGCTTACTAAATAACTACACACACACACACACACACACATACACAAACACATACATATATACATAAATAAATACAAATATATATGTATATTTGTATACACATATACACATACAGAGATGCCACATATATAAAAATAAACAGACACACAAACACACACATATGTCTGTCTGTATGTATGCATGCGTATGTATATAATGCCACATCTGTATATGCATGTTCATATATACACGTGCATTACATGTTATATGTATATATGGTGGTGTATATATATGTATCACTTACAAGCAAACTTATATTCGCAGCATTAAATATATTTACGTTATATACAGATATATAAACGTGTCTATACACTTCATGTATATACACGCACATGCACACAAGTATGTAAGTTTAAATATAAACAAATTCAAAGCATACACACACATACACACACATACACACATACATATACATACAAATATATATATATATATTATATATATATATATATATACTATGTGGTGTGGGTGTGTGGTGTATATACATATATTTATATATATATATGTATATATATATATTATTAATTATATAATATATATATATGTATATATATATATATTATATATAATATATATGTATATATAGATATATATATATATGGATGTAAATATGTTTATATATACGTATATATATATATATATATGTATGGATGTATATATATGTATATATATATATATATATATAATATATATATATATATATGAATATTGATACATGCATATGTTTGCTACGTATATTTATATGCGTATGTGTATGCTGAACATAACACGTATGCCACATTCAATCATACATACATACATAATCATACAGGTTCCTTCACATTTCTCTAAGATTGCAAGATAAATTGAAAAGCAACTTCAAGTAGATTCTAATATAATAATATGCGGTGGCGTTCAGTTGCATGAGGAGTTATAGGAAAAATCAAAAGGCTTAAGACTGCTAATCAGAATATGTGACAGCTTTCACTGAGATAGC
>NC_043004.1:71178624-71188624 GCF_006345805.1 Octopus sinensis
CAGAAGTGCGGTTCAAATTTCACAACAGTTGTTTCGACAGCATTTTATTGACGCCCTGTTAGATAGCATCATGGGAAACGCTGGCATCCTGAGATATGTTATAAAATATGAAAGAGAAGGTGACCAGTTCAATAAGAACCATGATGGATAAGTCACATGTATATATGTTGCTATGTGAATAGTTGAGCCCTGGTCAACTCTCTTTCATCTTTCTATTACAAAAGTTCTTTAGTTCTTTGAATGGAACAATATTGTCCAGTATGTCAGCCATTTGACTGATTGAGAACTGTTGCATTCTCATCCTTTCAACTCACCTATTCATGATATTCTGTTTTTCTGGTTGGTTATGAAAATTCTGATGAAATTTCAGGAATGAGGCTTTTACGTGGCTCCTGTTTTGCAAACTCATTTTCATTATCTCTTGATTTTTTGATCTCAGGAATATCTACGTTATGCAGTCAAAAACAAACGAACAACGACAGTCATGCTGTGCGTGGGACAAACACAGACATGCATAAAATATATAAATATATCTATCAATCTTTCTCTCTCTCTCTCTCTATATATATATATATATATATATATATATATATACATATTAGAGGGAAACCACTATGTGGACACCCATATGCTAGAAATAGATCCGCTATGGTCTTACCACTAAGAAATGTTCTCAAGAAAAATTTAGCAAAACAACCAAAGCGTAATCGAGCAAGACAGAAGAAAAAACAATAAGAATATGTATATAATACAATTTTACTGAACCTTTAGTTCTGTATATGCTAGACCACGGGTGTGACATCGATGTTAATTAAATTAATATCTAATTGTAAATTTAAATATATATATATATATATACATGTATATTTGAGTGTACGTATACTTATATATCTATCTATATGTTTGTCTGTCAGATTTTCAAGAGTTGACTTTGAAATAGCAACAAACATTTTCCTTATATGTTTGTATGTATATATATGTGCAGATTTGTATGTCTTCTTTTATGCATGCCATCTCATGCATGCAGTTGCATGCCTAAACATTGTCATATATATTTAAATGATAATCTTCTGTAAAGATTCACAGATCTTTACAGTCCCATTGATGGCCTCGATCTGTAGTCCTCGAATCAGCTTTATCATCTCTGGTTTGGAGAAGCTAAATTTCTGAAGATAGGTATTTAAGCAGTGTGTTACATACCTCAAGGCCCCAATAATTACTCCTATAAAGCTGAACTTGTAATTTGGATAGTGTAACTGAAGATTTCTCAATAGTTCAGCGTATGTAATCTCTTTTATACTGACTTTTAGATTTATATTAAAATCTGCTGGGCAGCTGATTTCCACGACTGTACACAATTTCTCTTATCTATCCCAAATCATTATATCAGCTCTGTTGTGCTTACATTTTATTGAGGTCTTCACTGGTACATTCTACCAGTACTCCTTTTTATTATGAGTGGCTATGGCTTCTACTATACTGTGGGGTTTTATTTCTTTACGTTCGAGGCCATCCTTTCATTAAAGAGCGTCCTATCTATATCATGTCTCATTTGTAGCGTGATGACATTTTCGCACAACTGCTTATGGTTTGGGTGATATCTTCGGGTTATGTCCACTAAGCTTGCATCACTTGTCTTATTGTATTGCTTTTCATGCATCTCTATCCCTTTTGCGCATGAAGTATTAGGTTGATATTCCCTGTTCCAGAATTGTAAACGTGTACCTACAAAGTGGTATGTATGTGTGTATGTATGTATGTATGTATGTATGTATGTATGTATGTATGTATGTACGTATGTACGTATGTATGTATGTATGTTTTTGTTTTTCTTTGGGTTTAATTTAAGTTCTTCACAGTATTCAAGTCGTTTGCTAACAAAACAAGAAGACTTTCTTTAATGAGAGCTCCCGATATTGGTAAACATGTGGTTGAGTTGATCAGTTGGTTGAGCTGTCGATGCATACAGCCAAATATGCGCATCTACTTATAAACACCTTTTGCATAGGCAATTTCTAGAATTCTGTTGTGTCTGGGGAGAGTCATTTTCTCTTTGTGCCTTATAATGTAACACACTCACCGGTAAAATTTCCACTTATTTCTTATTTTTATTTTCCTAAAATTTTCGTTGCGGCTTGCGACATTTTTAATAGCCTTGTGTTACATTATAAGGCACAAAAATAAAATGACTCTCCCCATACACAACAGAATATGCCTCAACACACGAACTCATATAAAGAATCTTGCAAACCAAATCCAAAAACGAAATTTCTAGAATGTCTTACAAATATTCACTGCGCCATTATAAATTGACTTTGGAGAATCCGGGTCAGTTTCTTTTGCTGTTTTTCGGTGAAACCAAGTATTTCTAGGTTGTGTTGAATTGCACATAAATACGCCCGTCCGTACGTGCGTGCATATGTATGTATATACGTACGTACGTATGTATGTATGTTTGTATTTATGTATATATGTATGAATATAATTCCGAATCACCAGACTGAAATTCAAAACAGTTTTTACTTCCCTCATTAGGGAACTGTTATATATGCTCTCGATTGCGATCTAGTCAGTGATTCTGAAATATGCGTGCAATCTCTTGTATCTGCATTTGACTCAGCTTGTGATGATTTTGGCTTTACCATCAACCTGAAAAAAAAAATGAAACAGTTGTAATGTATCAACCTGCATGTGGTGCTGTTTGCAACCCATCTAAAATTTCTGTTTATATGAAGATTTTGATTTCTTCACCTATCTTCGAAGCTTCGTACAAAATGATGGAAATCTCGATACAGAAATGTGTCTGTGAATGCAAAGGGTAGAACAGGCATTTGGTGGTTTGGAGCCACGTGTTTGGCACCAGCGACATACAAATAACAATACAAAATTGGCTCTTTACAAATCATTGTCTGGTGTTTTCTTCTGGAACGTGGGTATATTATAAAAGACATTTCAAATTGTTAGAACAATTCCACCAAAAATGCCTCATCGCATTTTAAGCATTAAATGGAGTTCTTTTACTCCAAACACTGATGTCCTTACGTCTGCAGGCATCACCTCAATTAAAGCTATGATTCTGGAAATCCAAAGGAGATGGTTTATCCATATTGTTCGAATGGCAGATGAACGCACATCCAAACAACAGTTTCATGGAGAGCTTGCAGAGGGGAAATGCTATTGGTGTAAACCTCAAAAGGAGTTTAAAGACGAAATAAGGACTACCATGAAGTCACTTGGAATGGATGCAGAGGACATACATACCCTTGCTTCAGATCGATCTGGATGGCGAACAAAAGTGTGAAGTGGAGTAAAAGCGTTTGAAGAGGCCAGTAAAATACATGCAAGACTCAAGGGAGATTTAAAGAAGAATATTACGATCGAGATGAATCACAATGACCTTTGTGTGTGCACAGTTTGTGACGGATCATGCCTTTATTTTACAGGGCTCAAATTTCATTTGCGGACCCATGAAATACGAACCTCCACCAAATATTCTGAATATATGTGTGTGTACCCCAATCAATGCTGTGTATGCCATAAGTTCTTACAATCTAACGGAGGCCTCAAAAAGATATTTTAAGATCCCAAAATATCAGATCTTAACTGCAGATCTTGGTGGTCCAAATCGGATATGCAATCTCTGTGGGTGCTTTTCAAAACATTGTCTGTTTAAAAACCCATATCAGACGCCATAATGGATCTAAGGTGTAAGTACAGGAGGTGGTCAACCACCGTGTATGTATGTATGCATGTTTGTATGTATGAATGTATGTATGTTTGTATGTATGAATGTATGTATGTATGTATGCATGTTTGTATGTATGAATGTATGTATGTTTGTATGTATGAATGTATGTATGTATGTATGTATGCATGTATGTATATATGTATGTATCTGTGTATGCATGATTGTATGTATGAATGTATGTATGTTTGTATGTATGAATGTATGTATGAATGTATTTATGTATGTATGTTTGTATGTATGAATGTATGTATGTATGCATGTATGTATCTATGTATGTTTGTTTGTATGTATGAATGTATGTATGTTTGCATGTATTAATGTATGTATGAATGCATGTATGAATGCATGTATGCATGTATGTATGTATGTATATATGTATGTATGTATGCATGTATGTATGCATGTATGTCTGTATGCATGTATGTATGTGTAGAGAGACAGAAAACATCCAAGAGCTGATAACTTTAATCTATATAAAAGCTTCTAACTGCGGTGAAAAGCAATTTTAGCCGAGAGGAGTTCAATCGATGCCACTATGCTCAGTATATGACAGGTTGCCTCCCGTATTGAAACCAGAACGCTGAAATGGCAAAACGTAACTTGGCATTACGAAACTTCTTACATAAATAGCCGGAAGCAATCCTGCAAGTTGTTCTTCAGATTCTAACGTCTTTGCCCGTTCGCCAACATCTTCAGCACGTATATTTCTCCATTTATTGACAACGGTACTTGTTGCGTCACCACGCTTTACAATGGTCGCATTCATTCTCTTACCTATTCAAATCTATACTGCCTTTCATTCTTTCTCTCCACACACACACACACACATACACACACACATATATATAAAATAGATAGAATGTGTTAAGATTTGTGAGATTCAGTGAGAGGAAGAAAGAGAGTGTGAAAAAGAAAGAAGCTTTTATATACGGATATGGACCAACAATAACATTTTGAAGTTACATAACAATCGAAGATACAGAAATATGACGCAATAAATTTGTAAAAACATGAAGTATTCAAGATGGAATCAGTGGAATATTTCTGATGGAGAGATTTCCTCGATTGTGTTGATTTGCCGCCAATATTCCTCGTTTCAATAGAACGTGTTTGCTAAACATTTAGATTGCACTATGCAGTGGTTTTATGAGGAAAATATCCAAACCTTACAATGTTAGCGAATCAAACAGCCAGAAGAAATATTAATATCGTTATTCGGATGGTGAATAAATTATTAAACCAAAGTAATATCGATGAACTTGGAAGAAGACGATGAACATGACTGAAAACCTGTGAAATCTGTATCACTGAAGTGTATCAAATTAATGTTTCTACAGTGGCAGACGACATGCCGTTGTCGAAATTAAATCGCCTTCATCATAATTCCACTGGTTATAAAGCGCCCGTCCCCGCTACCGTCACACTGGGTGGACGTGTGGGATTTATGGCGCACTACAACGTGTGAAATCGCTTCTTAGACAACATGGCTCCTGTATAGAGAATACAGGTTGTATTTCATATGAAATTAATAACTAATCTCCCTTGAAGGTGTTATTACGTTTACCTGTATATTTTATGACAAAATGATGAAAAAAATACAACGGATAAAACGCTGTACGAAACAACATTTTTATAATCTTTTGAACTGCAAGGCATAGCAGCTTAATTTCACTCATATATTATCTTATCTTATTTAAAGTCTGTATTGTTAGTCAATGATTAATAGAGTCGGAATAATATAAAGGTATGTGTAAAAGACTGACTGGGAGCTGCTAGAATACTTGCTATAATTCTGCAAGTAAGTATTTTAATCGTTGATGTCACGAAGAATATACACAAACCTGATCTCAGATCATACAAAAGATTGATATCGATTTCAAATTTTGGCACAATGCCAGTAATATCACGCGAGAGCTAAGTCGATTATGTTAATCCCAGTGCTCAACAGTTACTCGTTATATCGATTCCGAAATGTTAAAAAGGAAAGTCACATTCATCCTGCAGTTATTCTGTGCAGGAGTCTCTAATTTGCATACCCCAAATTTTTATCCGCTTTATAAACTGGATATATACTCAAGAAATGCAGCACTTATTCTATGAAGGAGTCCCTAAATTGCATACCTAAAAGTTTCCAGTAAAAAGAATAGTATATACATATATATATATATATATATATATATATCGTGTATATTAAACACATAAAGAGGCTTCCAAATAGGAAACCTTTGTGCTAGAAAGAGTAGTAGAAAACTCAAACCACTAATTAGGGATAAATTCTCAAAAGGAATGAAAATTAAAACGGTTTACCATCACATTTAGATCCTAGACTACGTAAATATTTTTTTTACTGGAAACTTTTCGGTATGCATAGAATAGCTGCTGTATTTGTTGAGTATATATACAGTTTATAGGGTGTTCAAAATTTTCGGTATGCAAATTAGGGACCCCTGCATAGAATAACAGCTGCATTTGTTGAGTATTTTAACGGTTTATAGATTGTTAAACATCTTCGGTATGCGCGGCTCCGGCAGGGGATGGTGGTGATCCCTGCTGTACTATTTCACCACAACTTTCTCTCACTCTTATTTTCTGTTTCTGTTGTACCTGTATTTCAAAGGGCCGGCCTTGTCACTCTCTGTGTCACGCTGAATATCCCCGAGAACTACGTTAAGGGTACACGTGTCTGTGGAGTGCTCAGCCACTTACACGTTAATTTCCCGAGCAGGCTGTTCCATTGATCGGATCAACCGGAACCCTCGTCGTCGTAACCGACGGAGTGCTTCCAGATTGTTAAACATTTCCGGTATGCAATGTTAGGAACTCCTGCATAGAATAACTGCTTCAATTGTTCAGCACATATACAGTTTATAGAGTGTTAAACATTTTCGGTATGCAAATTAAGGACTCTTGCATAGAATAACTGCTGCATTTGTTGAGTATTTAAACAGTTTACACATACATACATGAAACATACAAACATACATACATACATACATACATACGTACATACATACATACATACATACATACATACATACATACATACATATACATACATACATATATACTTATATACATATATATATATATATATATACAGTTGCGGCCAAAATGTTCAGAACGGCATTGTTTTTGTCAGAAAAGTAAGTATAAATTTTTATCAAAGTAGTTTTATATTCTATAATTTTCACAAACAATAAATACAATATTTATTGTTATTGTCTGAGATTTTGGTGTAATTTCAGAGGATAATACAAAAGCTATGGATGATTTAGTGATTTACTGCAAAACCCATGGCGGCCAAAATGATCAGAACGGTTTAAAAAATAAAATAATCAAAAGTGACAGAGAATACTGGAATTATTTAATATTTAAGCCCTTTAGCTTCAATCAGACTCTGACATCTTCGACTGCATGAGGAAATTAAATTTTCAATTTCTTGCTGGGTGATCTTATTCCATTCTTCCTGAAGGGCATTCCATAATTGCTCAGTTGTTTTAGGATTTCTGCTTTCGAACGTTTTCCTTGAATATTCAATACGTTTTCAATAGGATTGAGATCTGGGCTTTGAGCAAGCCAATCCATAACAATAACCTTTTCAGCCTTGAGGAAGTTCATGACCACCTTAGCCTTCTGACATGGGGCATTGTCCTGCATGAATATGGGTGGTCGCTTAGTTGAATTTCTCAGCACAGGCAAGACATGATCTTTTACGAGTTGTTTATAAACTCCTGCATTTACCTTTCCATGTAATCGCACCAAAGGGCCCACACCATCTCCAGATACCATCACCCAAAACATGACACTTCCTCCACCGAATTTAACACTAGTCTTAAGGCATTTAGGCGACAATTTTCACCTACTTTTCGACGAACGTACCTTTTCCCATCTGAGCCAAATAACATAAACTTAGATTCATCACTGAAATGCACCGTTTGCCATTTTTCTTGAGACCACAACACATGTTCGGTTGCAAAAGTAAGACGACACTTTTTATTCTTGGAGCTGATCAGTGGCTTCACTGCAGGTGCTCTTGCTTGTAGGTCATGTTCAACTGAAGGATGAGACAGGTTTTCGAGATAAGTTTTCTTCAATACAATGCTCATTTTCCGAGAAACAGCAGCAGCAGTTTTAAATCTGTCCTTTTTAACCAACTTTACCATAGCACGATCTTCTCTCTTGGTCGTTTTTCTTGGCCTACATGTAAACTTTCTTGCTTCACACGAACCACAATCATCGTAGATCTTAAGAACACCGTGTACAACACTTTTTGCCTTGTTAACGATCTTTGCAATAGATCCAATACTTAAATTATCCTTCCTTCGAAGCTTAACAACCTGCTGACGAATTGGTAACGAAGTAAGTGGCATTATATTAACAAAGTACACTGCAAATATTAGTAAACGAACCGTCACGTAAACAAATTCAAAACATTAGTGTTCAGCGGTTAAATATACTAAAACACGGAGTAAAAGCAACCGTTCTGATCATTTTGGCCGCCTTGGGTTTTGCAGTAAATCAGTAAATCATCCATAACCTTTGTATTATCCCCTCAAATTACACCAAAATCTCAGGCAGTAACAAATAATATCGTATTTATTGTCCGTGAAAATTATAGAATATAAAACAACTTTGATAAAAAATTATATCTACTTTTCTGACGAAAACAATGCCGTTCTGAACATTTTGACCGCCACTGTATATACATACATACATATATATATATATATATATATACATACATACATATATATATATATATATATATATATATATATATATATATATATATATATATATATATATATATTGTTATATTTCGGAATGGTCATATTGCCAGTTTAGCCAATAAAAACACACGCACTATATATTTGGTGTTATTTTGCTTCAGTGATATTTATTTTTTACATTAATCTTGATCTTATTTCGGCCAAAGTTCTTTCGTCACGCTCCTGTGACCGCATCAGTGGTCCTTTGTTTTCTTCTCACTTACTTGTGTCTCCCCTTACTAACCGTCAGCCATTTGGTATTTCTATTGTATGTCTTCATTTGCGCATGCTTATATCTCTATGTGCGTCTATGTTTATTTAGTGTGTGTGTGTGGGGGGGATGCCTGTAATATTTCTATCTTCTGTTTATATACATTCTTGTAATTTGTATTTTGTTTTTGTTGTTGTTGCTTTTGTTCGAATTTTGTTCATGTGTTTACATCCACCCATTATTATCATTAATATGCTTGTATGTATAACAACAATATTAGTAATAATAATAATAAATCTAATCGAAAAAAAATATATATATATGTATATATATATATATATATATATATATATATATATATATATATATATATATACATATATACACACATATATACACATATACATATATATATATATATATACACACATACATATATATAGTTATTCATTTCTATTTCTTTAATTTTCTGTGTATTTATTATGTTTGCAGGATCCACTATCGTCATATGTTGTGGTGTGTGCTATTGCTCCATTCTAGTTTTCTATTCAGGCTAGGTTTATTTTCTATTATATGTGTAGCTTCTGTAATTTGTCTAATTGTTGCATCTGTTCTATGTGTGGACAATATCTTAATCTCTATGTTATTGATTGATCCCCCGTGTTCTTGTTCGGCGTGTTGGTACAGAATCGATGAGCTTTTACCTTCCTTGAGTTTTCTCCAATGTTCATTCACCCGCTCTCCAATGCTTCTTGCTGTTTCCCCTACGTATGTTACTGTCTTGTTACTGCATCGTCCCTCTATACATCTTATACTATAGACCACATTTCTGGCTTTACAGTTTGATTGTGGGCTAAATCTACATACAGTGCAATAGTTATCCGTACAGAGAGTTCTACTAAAAGGATAGGTTCTACCAATTATAGATCTGATAGGGTTGCCTGGCTTTTCAACAACCTTAATTCTTAGTTTAAGTTTATCTAGGGTCCTTCTAAAGCGGTACGCCAGTTCACCTCCAGGGGTGGTGTCAACGAACATGACACTCTGGTATTTATGGCTATCATACCAAGAGTTGGCCTTCCCTATTTTCTTTTTTGTCCTTTCTATAGTGTTCCATGACTTGTTCCTATAGAGTGGGCAAATCCCATTCCTATCATTACATAATATATTATCAAATTTCTTCATGGCTCCTTTGTATACTCTGATCCTTTCTTTATGGCTGTAACCTGAGAACTGCATGCGGTGAATGAAATACTGTATGTGTCTCTTTAA
>NC_043004.1:71193624-71208624 GCF_006345805.1 Octopus sinensis
ATATATATATATATATACATATATATATACACATACATAAATAGTTACACATATATATGCATCCCTGTATATATATATATATATATACACAAACATAAATAGTTACACATATATATGCATCCCTGTATATATATATATATATACATATATATATACACATACATAAATAGTTACACATATATATACATCCCTGTATATATATATATATATACACAAACATAAATAGTTACACATATATATACATATATAAATATGTGCGAGCGTTTGTGTGTGTGTATGTGTGTATATGTGTGTGTGTGCGTGTGTTTGCTTATTTATGTGTGTATATTTGTGTTTTCGAAGTTTTATTGGCTTCTCGCCATTCAGCATTCATGATAATCCGATGATATTCTCGGACTTTTTATTTTTAGCAATTTCTGTTTCACTTCTCATTTATTTCCTTCAACTTGACAAACTTTTCAAACAGGATCTCGTGTTTCGAAGAAGAGAGAGATGCTAATAACATATATATATATATATATATATATATATATATATATATATATATATATATATATATATATATATGTACGTGTCTGTGTGTGTATATATATATATATATATATATTATATATATATATATAATGTGTGTGTGTGTGGTGTGTGTGTGTGTGTGTGTGTGTGTGTGTGTGTGTATGTGTGTGTATATACACATATATATATAAACACAGATTATATATATTATATTACATATACATATATTTTATATATACATATCCATTATATATATATATATATATATATATATATATATATATATGTATATTATATATATATATATATACATGCATATATATGCATACACACATACACAGACATTTATATGTTTGTATACTTACGAATACACTTACAAATATCAGTGTATATGTTTGAATTCATGCATGTATGTATGTTTGTATGTCTATGCATGTATATTTTACAGACGATGAATAGCTGGCTCTCATTGAACGAGGTAAAGAGCACGAGCTTAAAATAGCCATATTTACATTCTCAAGGAGAATATTTTCAAGCGCCTGATATCTACTAATCTCAACGTCTTGGCAGGCAGAGCCTGCACCATCATCTTAGAAGGAATGTCAGGAATAAAATTCACGTGAGTCGCAGTATTAGCTGTTATATCTTCAGATAAATCTGGACCAGAATCTCCATGTGATGTTCCTTTACTTCTCTTCTTTATGTTTGTCTCTGTTCCATCGACGCTACTTTCTTGTTCTTCATGTTCTCTCACGTCAGCCAAACAAATTAGCTCTTGAAATTAATTATTAATATGACAGGTGTTCATTAGTGGTAATCACTTTTTATCTCCAAGCCCTGTTTCTCCAACGTCACCAACAGGTTTTTGATTAATTGATGCGTGAATTAAGTCAATAGTGTCACTAAAATATCGTCAGAATAAATATCTAAAAATACTGAACGATGAAATTTTAAAATATGTACGTTTCCTCTCAAAGTCGTACTCAGTCCCTAAACAACGTTTCACAGGTCTCTGACCATGCACTTTTCGACATTGTTCCATGACAAATTATATATTGTCTCACAAACTTCGGTGTTTTCCATAATTACTAAAACCCCTGGGTAATTTTAGTTCTTCAACTCTTCTCGGTCGATAAGAAAACGTACGAATCTAGCATTGCGCTTATCTGTAATGGCATCCACCTTGTGCCCAAATACGGAAGATTTATGACTTAATAAAAAATACTGTAAAAATTCAACAAGTTTGAAGCATGGGGAGAGTGATTTTATAATTGTTTGCTTTTTGGTCATTTCCAGCTCTTTGCTTTGCATGCTATAATCTCATCAAGTTCAACATTTCAAACAAAATAGCCCTGATAAGTAGAGCGATCTCCATAGCAAGTCTTCTTGGGAAACGATTTCCATTTTGTTGGTCGCTAGGACTAATAAAACCTGTTTCCCAGTTTCCACGGCATATGAGTGATCGGGATCACAATATTCACCCTGGTAGGGAGACGGTCAGTTGAGGGAGGAAGGTCAGCGAAGGGAAGAGAAAAGACGATTACATCAACTCACAATACTTGACTTTAAATTTATTTTATCGTTCCTGAAAGGATGAGAGGAAAAGTCCTCTCAGCGAAATTAGAAAACGGAATGTAATGATATATGATATAGTGTCAACGGTCCTACAACTCGCAGCCTCCTTGGGAACAATTATTCTAATCAAATATTATGTTTATTCAGCACCCACACATAAAGCGCTGCTTTAGACAGTTTCCATCTATTAGTTTCTTCGACAACGAGCTGGCTCTATCCGAATTTAAAGGAAAAAGAATTCTACATTTCAAGCCTACGACATTATATAACACTGTCACCGCTTTATTTTAATTGCATTGAGGCTGTTATTCACTGCGTGCATTTCTGCCCGAGTAACTCCATGGCACGGAAGTCTTTCATATGATCAAACATGTTTCCTTCATTTCCGTAAATTTGAAAACAAAATAATATCGTGCGAACACACACGTACATCTACAAACAGTCTCCTCCAGAATACAAGCACAAACGTATGACATACTGTCTGTCATATATATAAACAATATATAGAGAAGGGAGGGGATGTACAGGGAAAATTGAAAGAGAGCGGGAAGAGAGAGTTTCATTCATTAAGTATATGGTTTTCAAATAAACATTACGACATGTGTTAGGTTACAGAAATGATATTTTAATGAGTTTAGCATCTGTTCCACGTCTATATTTACACACATAAATATCAAGAGAATGTAATGTATTTACAGGTTTATATATATATATATATATTTATATGTATATATATATATATATATATATATGTATATATATATTTATATGCATATATATATATATAATATATATATATATATATATATATATATATATATATATATATATACATGCACGTGCAAGTACATCGCCACATTGACATATATCTATGAATAACACAAAAAGACTCTCGAAAGTAACATATTTTAGAGAAACACTTACATGTACGCACATTTATATACACCTCAATACACGCACTATATCTGTGTATGAGCGTGCGTGTATGCACATATACATATATATATATATATATATATATATATATGCATAAATACATATACATACATATATATATATATTTATTTATATATATATACTTATTTATATATATATATATTTATATATATATATATATATATACTTATTTATATATATATATATATATTTATATATTATATATATATATATATCAAATGGATACACACTTATGAATGTCTAGGGAGAATTATATGTCAAACTATCGTAGAGAGACTACGAGAAATTTGTGGAGAACGGCGCCGTATACTAAATTGCGTGCTTCCAAGCACCACTGTTGCTATGTATCAGGCAACCAAAACACGGCGTTTGTAAGATGTTTGAACGCACTACAAGAGATAGTGCCGAGAAATGGTCCATTCACATAACAGAATATAGAGAACAATATATACCCTATACAACGGTGCAGACATAGGTACGTGGTTAAGAAATTCTCCTTGCGACCACGTGGTTTCGTGTTCAGCCCTACCTGCGGTACATTGGGCAAGATGCATCCTATATATATATATATATATATATATGTATCCTACATATATATATATATATATTTATCCCACTGAAACCCTTGCTGAAATACATCAAAAGCTTCATTAGGGATGATTTAGATATGTTAGAACACCTACCAAAAACGATTAATGAAGAGACAGTATTGGTCACCCTCGATGTTATCAATCTTTACACCAACATCCCCCATGATTATGGAATAAAAGCAATTAAATTCTGGTTGGAAAAGTACCCCAAAGTCCTCCAGGAACGCAGAAACCATATCTTTATTATTGAATCCTAAAAATTTATACTTCAGAACAATTATTTCCTATTTGATGACACATACTATCGTCAGAAATGCGGAATTGCCATGGGGACGAAAGCAGCTCCTGTTCTTGCGAACCTAATAATGGGTTATTTTGCATTCACCTTATATGAGGTATCACTTCAGAAATATGTTTACCCATTTTACCTCTACATAAAAGAAAATTGGATGGAGAACATCGACAAACTTTTGGATTTCAAAACAACACCAAATGACATAAATAGTAACATTCAATTCAAAATGGAATATAATAAAGAACAACTTCCATTTTTAGACATCATGATAAAAAAAGTTAACAATGAAATAATAACTGACATTTATTATAAACCAACTGACTGAAAACAATATCTTCTTTTTAACTCATGCCACTCGAAACACATAAAAATAAACATCCCTTTTAACTTAGCAAAAAGGATCTGCACAAGAGTGTATGATAGAACAACTCGGGACATTCGTCTTCAAGACCTCAAAACAACACTTACTGAAAGACAATATCCACCCTCTCTTATCGACGAGGGAATTAAACGTGCCAAACAATTAGACACAAAAACACTAAGAACAAAAAAACATAGCACCACACCTCAAACATTACTTTTTATATCAACACACAACCCCAGAAACAGTGAAGCATTCAACACTAGTGTGCAAACTCTCCCTTTACTAACTAGAGATCCAAAAATGAACGACATCCTGAAAACACACAAACTCATCAAATGCAAAAAACAAGACAAATCGCTAAAGAGACTACTAACAAATGTGAAGCTTTACACAACAACCACGAAACCAACGGTTGAAAAATGTGGACGCCCGAACTGTGGAACCTGCCCCAACCTGCTGGAAGGCTCGGATTTCCTTTTCAAACAAGGACAGAGGTTCACAATTAAAACTAGTTTCACCTGTGCCTCTGAGAACCTAATTTATGTAATAACCTGCTCGGGTTGCAGTCATCAGTACATTGGACAAACGAGTTTAAGTTTGAGGAAGAGTATCACTCTGCATAAGGAGAAAATCCGTTTCCCGCAATACAGACAAATTCCTCTTAGTGAACACATAGAAAAATGTGTAGGTAACATCAAACCAAATTTTACAGTCTTCCTTTTCTATCAGTGCAAATACACAATCTCTCAACTAAAACACTTAAATAAAGAAACTTTTTTCATTGAAAAATACAAAACGCGTCTTAAAATGCACGCATAACCAACTTTTATATTTTTACATATTACATCACTGTACATAACTCCCCTACTAAACAAGGTTCCCTTTTTTTAACCTGTCTCCTTTCTGTACATATATTTATTCCCCACCCAAAAGCTAAACAGTTATCTCCCTTACACACAACAATAACAATAATAACAACCTCTTACCTCCCTTTACTTGTCAACTTGCAAAATCATTCACTCGTGAATTCCATTACAAAAATCATGGACCAAATTTCTTCTTAAGAGATAATATATATTCATATAAATTAAAAATTATATCATGAATAGCGATTGCGAAACCGGTCGATATATTAAAAATTATATTATAACCATGTAAGTGTGCGTATTTTCCTTTTTTAATTTCTTATATATATATATATATATATATATATATATATATCAAGAACAATCTTACTTAGAAATGGATGCGTGCGTTCCGTCATATAATAAATTAATAAATAAAACATATTCATATATACATACATATATCTACGTACCTACCTCTACATGTATATATACACGCATATATGGGTACAGGACACCAAAAAAACGTCGAACACAATGAGAAACGAAAACATAAACACAAAACCAAGGAACTGGACATTTTTCTTAAACAACGAAAAAGTAGAGTATAGGACAAATAACACAAGGAAAAGTCCCTTTCTTCAGTTGCCATGGTTTCATCTACTCTGGAACCAACCCTAGATGCAGGAAGTGTGTGAACACAACTAGCACTCAATTTTGGAGATATACAAGGCTCGCCCGAAACTGCATATAAGTGGCACCTATACAGCCACAGATTTTCATGATCCCAGAAGGACGAGGCACAACGTCTCATATTTGGTGCCTTAAGGATAATGGAACATCATAAGACATAAAATGCATGATTGCATATCAGCCGGGTCCCTATATCAACGGGAACGGACGACACACGATTTGCATAACAGAGTGAACAATGTTCCTTAAAGGCTTAACGTCTCTATCAAATTGTAGATACGAGTTTTATAACCGATACCTCCATTTCAACTCGCGGCCATAGGATCGCGGTTTCGATTCCCAGACCGGGCGTTGTGAGTGTTTATTGAGCGAAAACACCTAAAGCTCCACGAGGCTCCGGCAGGGGATGGTGGTGATCCCTGCTGTACTCTTTCACCACAACTTTCTCTCACTCTTAATTCCTGTTTCTGTTGTACCTGTATTTCAAAGGGCCGGCCTTGTCACTCTCTGTGTCACGCTGAATATCCCGAGAACTACGTTAAGGGTACACGTGTCTGTGGAGTGCTCAGCCACTTACGCGTTAATTTCACGAGCAGGCTTTTCCGTTGATTCGGATCAACCGGAACCCTCGTCGTCGTAACCGACGGAGTGCTTCCACACCTACCTTTCAAACGCTAAATCCTAAAGGCGTGTGATTCACCGACAAATTTCCCGCGAAACGGAAACATCTCCTCGTCACCTGCCATTTGAGTCGGAGGAGGCGTCAACGAAGCTTACCGCTTTTTAGATGCAAAACCATTGGTCACGCTATGACTAGACATCTATTTAACTTCATATAAGTATGTATACCGGAGTAAACACATAAATGTGAAACAAGGTGGAAAGAAGAGTACTCAAATACCAGTGGTAGAGTGATATGCTTTATTTAAAGCAGCAAAAAATTCAACAAAACTGTTACTCTGAGTTTCCCGCTGCCGTTCATCGGACAGTTTTTGCTAGCAAATAAAGTATAAATATGTATATATATATATATATATATATATATATATATATATATATATATATATCTGTGTGTGTGTGTGTGTGTGTGTGTGTGTGTGTGTGTGTGTGTATTTCGTTTGCAATATTCTTTATGTGAATACGTGTGTTGTGACATATTTTGTTCTGTCTGGGGAGAGTCATTGACGTTTAATGCCTTATTATTCAACACCCTCACCAGTTCGATCCCCACTTATTTGATGTTACAAAACTTTTCTTTGCGTCTTGCGTCATTTCCAATAGTCGTAGGTTTTGTCCGTTATCGGAGCTGCGTACTTTTTGTTTGTTTGTTTGTGCGCATGCGTGTGCGTCAGCACGCATGTCTATACACATATGTATGTATGTGTATGCATATATATGTATACATGTGTGTATGTTTCTATGCATATTCAGGTGTTTGTGTGTTTATGTTTCAATGCTTGTATGTGTGTGTGCATTTTTGTGTACCCCTGTCTCCTTGTGTGTGCATGCTTGAGCGTGTCTATGTGTATGTGTTTGTCTTCCTATGAACGTGTGTCTGTCATGTATGGATGTGTGTCTCCATATGTGTCCTTGTGTGTGTGTGTGCGTGATGTATGCATGTGTGTATATCGTTATGTGTTTCAGTCTTCATCTATGTATGTCCATATGTATGCGTGCTTGTCTGCCCGTATTACCTATGTACCTATCTATCGGTTTATCTATCTATTTCCTACATATCCATTTACCTACAGACACATACACACATTTATATACACACATATACATATACACGTCTACATAACAGCCTACTAAGAACACTATGTTAGTTTTTTGAAATGAAGTCACACAATTGTAGAAGATATTAAAGAAGTCGTTTTATTGCCAAGAATTAGTAAAACGATGGTAAAATAAATCCCTAAAACAAACCACAAAACTTTACGATTTATGTCAATAAACCAATATATGTGTCCACCCCACATCACAAAATTAAATATGGAAACCAGTAATGAGAGAATAATTGTTAGGCGTATCCATGTATAAAATGACAATCCATCCATTCGTCCATCCATACATAAGCATACATATATATGTGTCTATCACAAAACAGAGAAACAGAAAGAAAGAAAGAGAGAGAGAGAGAGAGAGAGAGAGATAGAGATAGAGAGAGAGAGAGAGAGAGAGAGAGAGAGAGAGAGAGAGAGAGAGAGAGAGAGAGAGAGAGAGAGAGAGAGATGCGTTTGTATATGTGTGAGTGTTTCTTAAGCATGCAGAAATTTTGAGAGAACGTGAACAAATTAGTTTTTGACAGGTGAACTCAAAACAAATAATGAGATAAATAATAATATCAAATTGTGGCACAAGGCCAGCAATATCGATGAGGCGGCGGGTAAGTTGATTGCATCGATTCCCGAAATCAACTGGTACTTGTTGTATCGAGTTTGAAAGGTAAGTCTATCTCGGCGTAATTTGAACTCAGAACATGAAGACAGACGAGATGCCACTAAGTAGATCTGTCGCTCCCTTCCACCACCACCACGACTTCCACTGGTACAGGTAAAAATAATAACTTCTAAGTACTGTGTTTAAAAGTAAACCCTTTGAACAAGTCGAATGCTGCTTTCAATCCAAAAGATCTTGATTCCCAATATTTACATAGTCTTATCAACTCTAGGAACAGGGTGCGAAAGTTTGGAGAAGTGGGAAGGCAAGTCGATTAGATCAACCTTACTACGCAAAGGGTACTTAATTTATCGACCCTGAAAGGATGAACGGCAAAGTCGACCCCGGCGGAATTTGAACTCAGAATATAAAGACAGACGAAATACCTATTTCTTTACTACCCACAAGGGGCTAAACACAGAGAGGACAAACAAGGACATACAAACGGATTAAGTCGTTTTTATATCGACCCCAGTGCGTAACTGGTACTTATTTAATCGATCCCGAAAGGATGACAGACAAAGTCGATCTCGGCGGAATTTGAACTCAGAACGTGGCGGCAGACGAAATACCTATTTCTTTAGTACCCACAAGGGGCTAAACAGAGAGGCGACGAACAAGGACAGACAAACGGATTAAGTCGATTACCCGGACCCCAGTGCGTTGTTGGTACTTACTTTATCGACCCCGAAAGGATGAAAGGCAAGGTCGACCTCGGCGGAATTTGAACTCAAAACGTAAAGACAGACGAAATACCGTTGGGCATTTCGCCCGGCGTGCAAACGTTTCTGCCAGCGCGCCGCCTTCCAATACCTACATTTTGTCATATGCAGGATGCTCCACATCGCGTTCAACTGTTGAAAATGATAGACATACATACATATACGTAAATGTGTGTGCTTGTGTGCGTGCATGTGTGTTTGCATATATGTCTGCCTGTATGTATGTATGTATTTAAGCGAGTAAGCATGTATGCACGTACGAATGTATGCATGTAAGCATATGTATATGTCTGCACGTACGCATGTATGTATGTATGTATTTAACTATGTACTGCGGGAAACATGCTTTAAAAAGATTAAGGTAATCGCATCGTATTTGAACATATTCTGTATAAGCTCTAAACATTTCTGCGTTTATCGTCGAGAAAATTCATGCACACAACTGACATCTAATGCTGGTCTATGTGTTTGACATCTGATCCGGACGTGGCATACTAAGTGAACTTGATTAATGCAAGGGCAGCTGGAACATTTGCAGGTCAAGGATTATCAAGACACATAATACCAAGAAAGAAAAGGGACGGTGGTGGTGGTGGTGGAGAATGAACGTTGTTTTATATGTTGCATCATATTTTTTTGTTCTTTTGTTTGACACTAATGTTCATCGTATGTTCATCGTATCCTAGTTGCAGACACAGAAATGTAATTATTCGTGCTTTTGGATATCATTATTTTCAACATTGCCATTTATTGCTTACATATATTTGTAAAACGTGTAGTGAATACTTTCGTATATACATGTATATATGTATATATATATATATATATATATATATATATACACCCACACATATACATATACATATACCTATTATACTTATGTATGTATATGTGTATGTGTATATATATATACATTTATACACAGACACACATACATATATATATACACATATCTATCATTCTTATGTATGTATATGTGTATGTGTCTATATAAATATATATATATGTGTGTGTGTGTATATATATATGTATATATATATATGTATATATATATATATATATATATATATATATATATATATATATATATATGCGGTACGGCAGAATTAACAACCTGTTTGTATTTAATAACTTTTATTACATATGAGCGTTTATTAAGTAATTTTTTTATTGAACATACATTTATTGCATTACTTAAAGAAATGAATAATAAACTAATGAAAAACATCGCAGACATTTTAGGAAATAAAAACGAAACTTAATTAGAAAACTCAAATTCAAACGGCCGTTAATTCTGCCACACCCTGTATATAGATATATCACGTGATGTCATCACGTGACCGACCAGACCATCAGATGTTGTTACACATCGCTGGTCACAATGCGTTCGCATTGTTTTAGCCTTTGAATGACGCCACCCCGCTGGCTAAGAGAGCAGGCCAACAGAAGAACGAGTGGGAGAAAGAGTGGTGAAAGAGTACAGCAGGGATCACCTCCCTGCCGGAGCGTCGTGGAGCTTTTTAGGTATTTTCGCTCAATAAACACTCACAACCCCCGGTCTGGGAATCGAAACCGCGATCGTACGACCGGGAGTCCGCTGCCCTAACCACTGGGCCATTGCGCATCCACATATAGATATATATTGGTATACATCTATTTGGTTGTATATGTAGGCAAGTATTTATATACTTCGGCTTTGTATATAGTTTACAAGTTTGTATGTATTCGTGCGTGCATGTATGTATAATGCTCGAGATATGTAAAACCATTATCTATATAGATATACAGCGTGAGTAAAGTATTTGAAGGCATAACTTTTGGGGGTCATTGCTGCCGTTTTTTTTTTTCTGTTGCTAACTCTGATTAATCTTTGTTTCAGAGCATAATAATGGCAGACACACTGCTTACTCAAGAAACGAAGAGGCAGCGATTTAGAAATATCTCGATTTTTAAAAGATGCCAAAGTTTGTAAGGAGCTAGAGACTGAAGATAGAAACATATCACCAGTATCAAATCATAAAAAGCATTCTAAACGCTCTGAAACCATCAGAACACTTGAATTTATCCAGCGATTTCAACAGATGATTAATTGTAATCCCAGAAATCCATGAGGTCAATTGCAAAAGATCTTCACGTGTCAGAAGGAACACTCAGAAATGTTGTCCACGAAGACATCAGTTATAAGTCTTATATGATGTGGAAAGGTCAATTTGTCAGAAAAAGCAAAAGAAAATCACTACATCAGATCTAAAAGGCTCTTAAACAAACTGAAAAATCCAGCAGGAGATTTCGTTTGGTTTTTCTCAAACGAGAAAAAATCCGAATAAGATCAAAAAGTTAATAGAAGAAATTACAAATAGTTATGTGCAGAACTTTCTGAAGTTCCAAGTTTTATGCATAAAAAAATTTCCTGCAATGGGTTTGGGGATCATCAGCACTGAAGAACATATGATGCCTCCTTGCTTCTTTCCATAAAGCCTTAGAATTAACTCTGCCGCCTACATTGTGGTCCTGGAAACAATTGTTAAACCCTGGATAGACAGTGTATGCAATGGAAGGTCATATGTATTTCAGTAAAACTCTGCACTATCACACATAGCTCTAGTAACACAGGAAAGATCTCAATCAATTGAACTATTACATGTGGGGCGTTGTTGAGAGAGATGTCAATGAAGACGCCCATAGAATAAAGATTCTTTGAAAGCTGACGTACTCAGAGTAATGTCCAAAATGAACCAGGACAATTTGATTCGAGTATGTATATGTTGTATATCTCATAAAGAAACAGTTGTTGAAGCTGAAGGTGGCTTTATAGTATAAAATATTAGAAATGGTTTATTTTTACCCTCATAGCATTTTTTGATAAATAAAGTTATTATCTCTTATTATATATATCTATTTCTTTTCTGGTTGTATACTGTCAATCTAACACGAACGTGACAGTAGGGGGGGGGGTGCACCACCGCTGTTTTAGCCCTAGGAATCATCGACGCCTCCTGATGGATTTGACACATTTTTCCTGTGTCCTTATATACATTTAAATGTGTCAAAGCCATCAGGGCTAAAACAGCGGTGGTGTACCCCCCTACTGTCACGTTCGTGTTAGATTGACAGTATACAACCATTCTATCGCCCCACTCCCGTACATGTCTCTACGAGAGATTTAGAAATTTAGTATTTCTGATATTTCTTTTCTTATAAATATAAATCTATCGTCCAATATCATACGCACCCTGTAGATATAACTGCACCTGGAGGAATCTTTTTAATATTGTAAGCATATACATCAGGTTTCATTGCTCTCTTTTATGTCTCAAAATTAAAGGCTTTTATAGCGAAAGGTTCTACAAAATTCAACGAGGGTGGTTGGAAATAAGTTTCTTCCAATAGAATTTAGACGTCGACAAGACTGTTACACGTGTATACATTAAGTATACATTAAACACGTATGCTTCTATGGATACGAGAACTCTTGTGCGTATGCGTGCCTTCGCGGATGTTATTGCATATTACGCTTGTCGTACTTAGTAAACCTCATCAAATATCCTCATCGTTTTGAGAGCATGGATCTTCTGGCACTTGATAATATCTTTGCGGTTTACTGAACTCCGACACCTCTAGATTAGGAACGAACCATTGTGCCACGGCTCAATTTACTCCAGAATTCTTGTGGGACATCGCATTATATAAACCGTTTGGGATAACTCAAGATTTCTCATCTATCAGCTTACATATAATTTCTTACTAATTTTAAACATCCTCTTTATATCTTTTCGGCTGCTGATTTCAAGAACGCTATATAACATATGTAATTATGTAAGTAAGTATGTATGTATGTATGTATGTATGTATGTATGTATGTATGTATGTCTACTTAACAGCCTGCTAACAGCTGTGTATATATAAACTACCAGGAGAGAGAGATAAATAAATAAATAGATAGATAGATAGATAGATAGATAGATAGATAGATAGATAGATAGATAGATAGATAGCTATGTATATGTATACAAATACTCAGACTCATATATGCATTTGCATACAAATATACATACATGCATCTATTTAGAGTGATTTTCTTGAAGACTCGACAAGAATATTCAACTATTGTTCGTTGAGATGTTATCTCATAATGTCCTCCACCTTATTGCAGCTCATATATTTTGTTAAAGGATAGTCATCCGTACGTATTTCATTAGATAATGTCCTAATAATGTCTTCCCATCTCATACGTGTATATTAGTTATCAAGTTAATCCCTTCTCTACTTTTACTTGTTTCAATGATCGGACTGCGGCCATGCTGGGGGCCCAACTCGGATGTTAAATACTTTCTATGTCAGTTACGATGTTTATGTTAAATCCTGATACCTGTATTGTATTGTACGTGTTGGGCAATTTCCTACGCTCTTGTCTCGTTTCCGCGGCGATTCACCGGATTTCTTCCTATTTCCTTAGAGCATCCAAGATTGACTGTCGCTTTGAAATAGTTTCGGAATGTAGACATGGATGGATATTTGGCTATAGTTATGTTTACACATATGTAATTCTTTGAGCGTATAACAGTGAAACGTGTCTTCCTGTATGTGACGACAATAACATTAACCATTCTTTGGTTCCAAAGTACTGATATATTCTTATTTGTGTGCTGCACATATACACACATATACACATAGATACATACACGTAAACATTAACATCTGCATGTATATATATATATATATACACACGTTTGTGCGTGTATATGTTTGTGTATCTGTGTTTGTCCCTCCAACATCACTTGACAACCGATGGTAGTGTGTTTACGTCCCCGTAACTTAGCGGTTCGGCAAAAGAGAACGATATCATCAGTACTAGGCTTACAAAGAATAAGCCCTGGGGTCGAGTTGCTCGACTAAAGGCGGTGCTCCAGCATGGCCGCAGTCAAATTACTGAAACAAGTAAAAGAGTAAAAGAGAGTAAAGATTTATATATATACACATATATAATTTCAACAATTGAGGGTAAAATTAATTAATTAATCAATTTCACCAAGTATTCAGTATGCAAAGGGACCATTTAAGGCGAATTCAAATTATTACATTATATAAAAGGGCTTAGTAAAATAAATTACTTTGCCGCATACTGAACTCATTAGAAATAGCAGCTAAAAAAACTTTTTAAGAACAATTTCTAATACTTAAAGAAAAACTCTCTCATATAGTGTTTGCTCAATTCAACTCACGAAAATATGGGGGTAGAGACATTAAAAAATCAAATGCAAAGGTTATTTGAGAACGTACGTTTCAAGATTAGTCAAACTCGACATTTCTATCATCAGCTCAGAACTCCCTGGTTTGGATTTGAAAACACTGAAAGTGGGAGCATACCCTTTCGGCTTCTTATCGCTTCTGAAGATCTGCTCGTAACTAACAGTGCCAACAAACTCAAAAATGCAAGCGAAGAATTTCTGCTCTCCCCTTTCCACCAACGTGGGTTAAAATCAGTAAACACTATGCTTTTTTCGGTAAAATCCGAGGCATTATATAGAGAGAGATGAATTATAATTTCAACAATTGAGGGTAAAATTAATTAATTAATCAATTCAGGGAGTTCTGAGCTGATGATAGAAATGTCGAGTTTGACTAATCTTGAAACGTACGTTCTCAAATAACCTTTGCATTTGATTTTTTAATGTCTCTACCCCCATATTTTCGTGAGTTGAATTGAGCAAACACTATATGAGAGAGGTTTTCTTTAAGTATTAGAAATAGTTTTAAAAAAGTTTTTTTAGCTGCTATTTCTAATGAGTTCAGTATGCGGCAAAGTATTTTATTTTACTAAGCCCTTTTATATAATGTAATAATTTGAATTCGCCTTAAATGGTCCCTTTGCATACTGAATACTTGGTGAAATTGATTAATTAATTAATTTTACCCTCAATTGTTGAAATTATAATTCATCTCTCTCTATATAATGCCTCGGATTTTACCGAAAAAAGCATAGTGTTTACTGATTTTAACCCACGTT
>NC_043004.1:71213624-71226124 GCF_006345805.1 Octopus sinensis
TCAAAGAAGCATGAGAGGCGGTTGGATGGAACTTACACTCGCCACCTTATGAGAGCTCAAAATCGCTCGTGAAAGCGTCATCCAACCAAGTACAAATATATGGGAAACTACCACCTGTATCATCTCTTGTGAAAGGTAGAAGAGTCCAGCAAACTGGACATTGTTGTAGAGCTGAAAACTAGGCAATTTCTACTATTCTCTTCTGGAAGCCATCTGCTTGCGATAACAAAGGGCGCACACTCTCCTACCCTGATGTAATCTCCAGGGATACAGGCATCCAGCATCAAGACCGCCGTAGTGCTATAATGGACCATGAAGTTTGGCGTAACATAGTAAATTCCATTGTCTCGACCACGCTCGAATAATGAATGAATGAATCTAATTGATACCTATCCATATAGTAAATACATTAAGGCGGCGAGCTGGCAGAATCGTTAGCACGCCGGGCGAAATGCTTAGCGGTGTTTCGTCTGCCGCAACGTTCTGAGTTCAAATTCCGCCGAGATCGACTTTGCCTTTTATCCTTTCGAGGTCGATAAATTAAGAACCAGTTGCATTTTGGAGTCGATCAAAATTTCGTGCCTTGTGCCTAGAGTAGAAAAGCATATAAAAATTACATTATACTATCTTTTTGTTTTTATTATTGTTTATAATTGGAGCATTGTTATTGTTTTGTAATTCGTTTTTTTATATTCCCTCTGAAAACATTCATGAGAGTTGAGAGTTGGCAACGATTTTGCAGCATAAATTTGCAGATTGAAATGACCTAAGCAAGACACTTAGAGCGAAAATAGCTTATTTGTTTAAGCAGTAATGCGATATCTATGCAAGCTCTCAGTAGAAATACTAGTAAATTTAAATAATGTCAGAATACTTTTACAAAAATTCCAGCAAATAGCATTCGAATGCCTAAAATATTGGTTTGATGAATTAAGAATTATTAGAAGAGATTTGCTGCACAATATCATGTGATAAGTCAAAAAACTATTATTAGGTCAGGATTGATTCAAAGACAGGCTTTACTACGTGTTCACTGAAACTTCCGGAATTGTTTTAAATTCACGCAGAACGTCAGTAAGTTTGAGTTAAGAGTGCTGGTAAATAGCACCTATCCCGCTATTATGTAATACATTATTTTAAGTAACATGGAGAGATAAAAGATATAACGGATCTCAGAAATTGAACTCATGAACTAAAAAAATCGAAAGAAACCCTGTAAGGTATGTGTGTGTGATGCACTACCGATTCTTCCGATCTACCACCTAATTTATCTCAGATCTCAAATTAATGCCCGCAAAAAGATGAGCTAACTTAGGTAAACTAATCATAGGCTTAAACAACGAAATGATGCCAAGGGTGCAACATGTTTCATCACGTTTTGAATATTTCATATGATGTGTCACTAAATTTCATGCTTCTTACTGCACAGTTACGCCTACGCCTATACTAAGACAAACAAATTCACCTACAAGTGTATTGAGACTTTAGTCGTATGTATCTGCTTTTCCATCATGTTGTTATTTGTTGACTGAGTGAAAAAGTGTTCAAAATCGTTTCACTATTTTAGATTAATACAACACTACATTAGAGAAAGACTACTTATATTTGAAAAAATTATCGGGCGATGTTTGAGAGAAAATTACAATTCGTTGGAATTCAAGGGACGACGTAGACCGTCCCAACTTCATGTTGATTTGATATATTTCAAAATGATAAATGATAGGTAATATCAGGTGGAACCGATTTATGATTAAAGATAATTAGTCCGCGAACTCTTAATTTTTCCCATGTGTATTCCGTCCTTTTTCGAAAATGCTGCATATGATTGATCGCCATTTCGCAAGCTGAGCAATTCCCTTCGCTTGATTCTTCCATCACCATATTTTGTATTCTAGGAATATTGACCAGGCTTTACTTTCATCAATGTATGATCGTATGTTGTTTGGAAACATGCATAAGAACGGTGGATAGTATGAAATATTTCCTAGTTTAATAACCTTCCGCTTTGTTTGTAACCATATAATGACCATCAGTTACCAGGCATCTGTTTTCGTTTTAAGATTAAAACAATTGTAATTAAAAAAAAATCAAAATATGTGACTAATTGAAGAAAAGTTTAACACATTGCCACGTAAGCGATCGCGTGATTACGTTTCTGTATAAGATTGTACGTGAACATAAAAAAAAAGAATGTAATTAGTTTTCTGTGCATATAGGTAGCGTGTCCTGGAAGCTAATAACTATGAGTGACGCATTTTGAAAGAGGGCCTTCTGAGACCAAAATATTAGACAATGGATGTCAAAGAATAGAATTCAGCAGATAGGCACCTGATAAACAATTGCTTCATCTCTCCTCCTTCGTATCCGAACGTAACCTTAAGAATCAACGAATTATTTCAAGAACAAGCAAATCACTTCAAATTTAATTAAATTCCAGTCATTCCATTCTGAATGAAAATTCCCGTGAGGTACTAACCTGTCTGAAGTTGGCATGTATTTAGAGAAGTGTGAGTAACAAGCAGACTTTACACAGAAAAGTTCAAGCACATCAGATTTGTTTGCACGCTGCTCTGATCAATATGGCATTGATAAAACGGCCAGTTTTAAAATTTCACCAGGATATTTGTCAAATAATAGTAAAAAAAATTCTAATTTAATAAATCGCTTTTCTGTTTTATAGAACAATATATGTATTTTTTAAGAAATAGACAGAGCAGAAGCAGCACTCGCTTACATACCACTTCAGATCTTACACGCACACACTCACACGCACGAACGGACACAGATATACACACAGGCATACACACATAAACACACGCATGCACACACACACATATGTATATGTAGGTTTGTATCAATGTTGTACATATGAATGTATATATGAATATGAATATGTATACGTGTGCATGTAGTGCATATGTGTATATACACACACACACACATATATATATATATATGTGTGTGTGTGTGTATATATACATATATATATATATATGTGTGTGTGTGTATATACATATATATGTATATATATGTATATATATATATATATATATTTTTAAATATATATATGTATATATGTATATACATATCTATATCTATATATCTATATATATATATATATATATATATATATATATATATATATATATATATATATATATATATATATATATATATATATATATATATATATATATATATATATATATATATATATATATACATGCATACACTATCTAATTTGATATATATCTTTATATAATTATTTCCTTTCACATTCCATGTCGTAAATTTATCAGTCGCTTTTACACAATTTGGCACGAGCAGAAACCTCATTGTTGTTTGAACTTTAACATTTATTTTCGACGTTACAATGCAAATACGATTCTTGTGTAGAAACTTTAATCAGAAATCTTTAAATCCTTCAAAGGTCACATGTACGCATGAAAGAACTTTACAATTTCAGATCCTCCAACCGTATTGTTGTCCATAGAATTCTGCGTTCCTCTCTTCACTTCTATGTTTCCGTTATGTATTATCATTCTAAATTCAATATTAACAAGATTTCGCGAAAGAAAATGGCAGAATAGCAAAATCATTCAATAACCTGAGCAGCCTAAGGTAACATAACTTTAATATGTGAATAACTGTCACCGTCATATTTCAAATAACGTTTTCTTTTTTTTCGAAAGCAGCCAAAAATATAAAAATTCAAAGAATACATTTATAAATACGGGGCGGCTTATCGAGGTTAAGCAATCAGTTTACTTGCATACATCCAACAAACATTAGAAATTTCTACTGCCATCTTTGCGTTATATTCACGTAACTCGTGTCAAATCATTTAACTTTTTTCCATCGTTCATCGTTCGATCTTTTATTTGTTTCAGTCGTTCAACTGCAGCTATACTAAGACAGAAACTGAAACGGTTTTAATCGGACATATTAACCTCAGGACTTATTCTATTGGTGTCATTTGCCGGACCGCTTAGTTACGACAGAGATTTTTCCTTCATTTTTACACTGTTAAGAGTCAATACCATCATCATATTTCGGCTGGGAAGCTCAAGAAACTGGAACCTTTCAAATATTTTGGTGTCTAGCTATAACTGTGCACCTTACGTAATACATAGATATTCCAATAAAAAGAAGGAAGAAACGTGATATACTAAAACTTACGAACATGTTAATTCAATTCAAACGCAGGCATATAAAGAGAAAAAAGGATTAAATAAAATGCAGAATACCAACAGACTAACATCACATACAACTTGTGTATGTCAGTTCTATTATGTTTATATACCCCAATCTGCTTCTAATTTAACATGTATACACATACATATATGAACATATATACATATATATATATATATATATATATATATATATATATATATATATATATATATATATATACATATATCTTTCAAAATGTATCTACCTCAATCGTTGGCGATATTTTCCCCTCTTGCTTCCTTTTCTATTGAACTTTCCTTTGTTTTGGAAGAAGAGGTTTGCTCGAAACATAAAACCACCTTTCTTTCCTTCCCTGAGCGTCTGCTATTATTTTACATTTACCCACGTCCTCGCGTTTTTGTTGTCTTTATGTTTGTTCTTTGGTTTGTTTTTCGGGATTTATATATATACACGCACATATGCATACATATATACATATATATGGCGATTTTTGTCCTCCGTCTTCCCTTCATTGGATCTTTCCTTTTCTTATATTTGTGACGAAGAGCTCCGCTCGAAATGTTAAACCCCCCTTCTTTCCTAAGCGTCCAATAATACTATACTTGTTCCACATCCTCGCGTTGTTGTATTTTCTCTTTGTGTTTTCATGTTTGGATTAACTTTATATATATATATATCAGTTGGTTAAGTTCACATCGATCGCTATTATTAGCTCAATAGTAGGGAGCGTGTGACAAGTTGGTAAAATCCTGTGACGGAATATTAGTTTTAAATTTTAGAACAATGCCAGCAATTTCGAGGAGGGTTTAGTTGATTAGATCGACCCCGTAGCGTTTAATCAGTATTTATTTTATCGACCCCGAAATCATAAAAAAAATGTAGGTCTCGGCGGAACTTGAATTCAAAATTTAAAGATGGACGATTTGCCGATAAGCATTTCTCTTGACGTGCTAACGATTCTACCAGCTCGCCACCTTATTCAAAGGGAATATTCATTTCTACTTTACGCATCATACAGAGGTTTCGATGTTTGACTATGATTATTTATTATCTCTTCTTTTCGTTTCGGTTTTGTTAGAATAATTTTAAAGCAGATGAGTTGTTTTGACCGAGAAATGCAAAAGGACCAAAATTAGGCTCTTTGCGTCGCCCCTATTCGATGACACTTATATCTTTCTTCCAAATATGGAAACATTTTTGAAAATGTGCGTCCGGGACATGAATTCGTTGTCATGAATATAAATGTGAAGATATTTGTGCGCATGTGTGTGTGTCTTTGTGTGTGTGTATGTGTGTGTGTGCGCGTGTATGTGTCTATACTCATATGTATGTATGTTATATGTAAGTATATTCGTCTGTGTGTATGTGTGTGTGTCTTTCTGTCTGTCCGTGTTGGAAATAAAATACCGGAAGCCCATTTCATTTCCAACAGGAAGGAGAATTGTCTTTACGGTGAAAAGTACTTCCTGGACGGAAATATAAATAATATAAATGTAATATGCGAGAAGATGGTGGTTAGGTAATACGGAAAGAAATATATTTTAAAACATTCTCCACAGGAATAGGAAAATAATAAGTACCACCAATAAAAAAAATAGTAAGAACCACAGGAACCTCAGATGTATTGAACGGATGAAATATCAAAATTCACAGCCATACGAATAAGGCAGTCACCAACTTACCGAATCCTGGATGAGTCGGTTATATTTTCTACTGGTATTATTTCTATCCGAGGGTCAGTTTTGTCTTTCCTTCTCTCGGTTTATGATTGTGTTACTTTCTGGAAGAAACCGATCTCTACTATGCGTAAAAAGGACCACGTCCTACCAAATGTGCGTATCACAAATCAAATGAAAGCTGGAGAGAAAATATCAATGGAGAATAAAAGTATTTTGAAGGTAATCAGTGCTTGTGTCTGCGACAAGGGTTTCGTTGAATGGAGAAAATTGGTGGGGGAGAGAGATGAAAAATGTTCTTAAAATATGTTGTTGATAATGATAATGCAGAAGGAATGTATTGGAGAGTACGTAAATTGGTAACCATTTGGTTATTTTGCAATGCCATAAAAAAAACAAAAAACTTGAGTAGCCTCTCAGAATTTCATGACTTTCGTATCTCTCCGAATTCTACTTCTATGGCGGTTTCTACTGCAGAAGAGCCACGCAATTTTCTAGATTAAATCGCGGTCTCTATTTCAGTGCACTTCTCCGGACTCACGCAGAGCATTTCACATGCCAGATTGACAATATCATACAAGCTACCAACACAACTAATATCAACTTGATACCTTTGTCTATTAAACTAACTCGCTTCTCACAGCCTTATTTAAAATCTACGTATATATAGTATATGACAAATCTGCCATGATATCCGTTTCACAACCGACAATCACTATCTATTCACATCCGTTCACTATAATCTTTTTCACTCCTAATTCTAAATATTCTATTTCTAGTGATGTCTTGAAGTTCTATTCTTTCAGCAGTTATAGGATACTGATTCTGATAAACCTTAACATAGGTTCTGAAATGCTTCACTTATTTAAATTTAAATAAATGTATTTATAATTCCTTTGAAAATGTTAACGTTAAATTTATGTCAAAAATAGCAGAATAGCCAGAATTAGGAGATGTCCATTAAAAGATTTCCCCTGACCCACTTCCGTTTATTGCAGAAAGCGAAACTTGTCCAGGTATAATTATATGTCTTTACATGTCATATTGTGAATTGCAGCTTTTCATTTGTATTTGTTTGTTTTTTAAGGCGGCTGAAGTGGACTAAGGTGTTATAACGATGGCTGTTGAATGCAGATCAGTGATCAGGTTCTTATACTATAAAGGTCGTACACCAAAAGAGATTTTCTATGAGATGAAAGAAGTTTATGGTGACGATAACACTCATACGACGTAGTCAAGCACTGGCATCACCAGTTCAAATATGGTCGGACATCGGTGGATAGTGCTCCTATTCCTGGACGACCACATTCCGCCATTAATGACGACACCATCCATAAAGCGGAATCCACCATTTTGGAGGATCACGGTATAACTATTGGGCAACCAGCCCAAGAAATGAAGATATGGAAAAAGTCATTTACGAACATTTGTACAGGCAAAAGTTGTCTACACGATGGATTCCCCGGATGCTCACATCTTTGCAGGAGCAGAAACGTGCTACCTGCTCCCAGGAACTTTTGGCAATATGCCAAGAAAACGGGGATGAATTTTACGGCAGATTTATCACACAGGAGGAAACATGGGTCCATCACTATGATCCTGAGTGTAAAGTCCAGTCGAAGCAATGGAAGCATGATAACTTACCAGTTCCAATGAAGGCTCATGTCCAATCCTCAGCGGGCAAGGTGATGCTCAGTCTTTTGGGATCAATATAGATTAGCAATGATGGATTTTCTGGCAAAGGGCACCATAATTAACGGAGCATACCATGCTTCCCTGCTGCAGGAATTGCGGGATACCATTAAAGCAGAGAGGCGTGGCATGCTGACCAAAGGAGTCCGTCTCCGCTAAGACAACACCCCAGTTCACAATGTGCATGTTGCCCAGATGAAAGCACATTCCTGAGGCTATAAAATCCTTCCCAATCCCCCTTACACTCCCTCCCTCGCACCATCTCACTTCCACCTCTTTCCAATGATGAAGTCTCTTTTGAAGGGGAAGCACTTTTCGGATGATGATGAACTAATTTTCAAGGTAAAGTCTTGGCTCCAGACGCAACCTACCGACTTCTACATACAACTTCTTCACAGCTGCAGAAAGTGGTGGGGGAAAGAGTTTCACCATTGGTGGTGGCTATGTAGAGAAGGACTAATAATTATGCGTAGTTTCGACTAACCCAGTCTTTGAGAAGTGAGTCAGAGTAAATTTTTAATGAACACCCTTCTTATCATGTCTTTTGTTTAGTTTTCTTTGTTAAGCACAAGATTAAAACTGATGGTCAAACACGTGTCCAAAGTCGCTGATATGTATCTGTGACACACATAAATATTTACTCACGCACAATCATTTGCTTGATTTGTTTTAAGTATATATATATACATACATACATACATACATATATATATATATATATATATATATATATATATATATATATATATATACTAAGTAATTAAGGGTTTAGCAACGATTTGCCTCACCACACACCGAATTTAGAAATAGCAGTCAAAGAGTTATGGCTATTCTTTCTACTTAAAAGAGAGATCTCAGTAAAACCACAGCACTTAAAAGGCAAACAACGCAGGTAAAAGAGAAAGAAATGACGACAATCATTCTATATTAAGTCACCTACGGACGTACATTTCGAAATTAAGTCATAGGAAAGCATAAAAATTAAATAATTATGTCTTACCCGACTACTTTTCTCCTCAGCGTAGGACTCTACAATTATAGATAATTGTGTATTAAATTTGGAGTGCCGTGGTTTTACTGAGATCTCTCTTTTAAGTAGAAAGAATAGCCATAACTCTTTGACTGCTATTTCTAAATTCGGTGTGTGGTGAGGCAAATCGTTGCTAAACCCTTAATTACTTAGTATTACTTAAACCTTCCTCGAATGGGGCTTTTACATGCCGAAATCTACTTGGTGAAATTGATGATTACTCCAAATTAATTGATTTCACCCTATATTATTATTGATAACTATATATATATATATATAGTTGAAGAGTGGATGTGATGTAGGTAATATAGTCGAGGCTTCAGTCCCACTGTGTGACGCACGTTGAATAAGGATCTTCAACTCTAGTCCAGAGATACCAAATCCTTGAGAACGGATTGGATAGATGGTAACTATAGAATCTGATCGTATATAGGTATATGTCACTATGTTCACCCGACCCCATCGCTTGATGACCAGATGTGATTTGTCTCAGTCGCCGTGACTTAACGATTCGGCATAAGAGACCTTTCTTTACCAGGCATTTTCAAAAACCATCATTAGTTCTATTAAAATCTTCAATGGAGTGCCCCAGCAAGGCCGCGGTCTGATGCCCGAAACAAATAACTTGTGCAAGTGTATGTGTGTGTTTGTGTACGTAAATATACATACATCAATATATACATATGTCAAAGTATAATGTGATATTGATTACCATAGACAGAATTCTGTTATTTAAGGGAAATGTAAGTGAAAATCCGGATATTCCGAGATGCTGGAGAGGTCGAGTATATTCTCTTACGTTCATTGGTCCGGATAACATGTTTTCTTATCAGTTTCTGTCAGCAACTTTGATTTGACGACAAACTCTCCTCACAGCAACAGTAAGACTGCTTACAAAGCATAATGGATTAATTTACATCTCCACATTGTCAGTGAAACATTTCCTGTAGCGATATAATATTTGTTGACGTAGGAAGTTAAATTCTGTGATAGACACTAAATGAGGACATACATTACGTTGAGAAAATGTATGTTATATACATACGTACTCAAAGTCATACACACGCATATATATATATGGAGGTAGTGAGTATCCATCGGTTGGGATAGCGAACGTTCCAGTTGATCCGATCAACGGAACATCGTGCAAGTGGCTGAGCACTCCACAGACTCTTAACGTCGTTCTCGGGGAGATTCAGGGAGGCACAGAATTTGACAAAGCTGGGCCTTTGAAATACAGGTAATGTTCATTGTTACGAGCTGAATGGACAGAAGCAACCTGAAATAAAGTGTCTTGCTCAATGACACAGCGTGCAAACTGGAATCGAAATCTTCACCTTACGATCATGGGCAGAATACCACAACCGGGAAACCACGCTTACACACGCACACACACACATACGCACACATTCATTCACACATACATATATATATATATATATATATATATATATATATATATATATATATATATATATATATATATATATATATATATATATATATGTGTATAGATAATCAAAAAACAAAACGGAGAAAAAAGGCAAGAAAAAAAACAACGTGAGGACGTGATACGAGCAAAGTATTAATGAGACGCTCAGAGAAAGGAAGGGAGGGTGGTTGTTTTATGATTAGAGCAAAGCTCTTCTTCGGAAACAGGAGACAGAGGAAAGTCAAAAAGAAAAGGAAGAAGGAGGAAAACAGTCGCCAATAGTCGACGTGTAGTTATATTTGCGTGTGTGTGTGTGTGTGTGTATCCAGTTGGATGACGAACAAAGGTGTCAAGTGGAGTAAAAGCATTTGAAGAGGCCAGGATAACATAAGTAAGGCCCAAAAGAGAATGTAACGATCGAGAAGTTGAATCACAATGACCTTTGTGTGTGTACAGTCTGTGACAGACCATGCCTTTCTTTTGCTGGCCTCAAATCTCACCTGCGAACGCATGGAAAGCGAACCTCCACCAACTATTGTGACTATATGTCTGTGCAAACACTTTGAATACAGTGTATACCAGAAAGTTTGCAAATCCAATGGAGTCCTCAGAGGACATGTTTAGATCCACAAAGAGCAGAACTTATCTGCAGGTATTGGTGGTCCAAATCAGAGGTGGTATCTATGTAGGTGTGTTTTCAGGACATTGTCTGGTTTAAAAAGTCACAGCAGACGCCAAGATGGTGTACACAATATCATATACAGAGTAGTACTCTTCATGACGAGGGGTCCAAAATAATTGAAATAAATATCAATCTCCCAGGTGTAAAACCCTATGAAATCTTTAATATAGTAATTACTCACATATTCGCGCACACGTGCGCACTCATGCATGTTTTAGCATGTACGTATGGAAGAGGTTCTACCGAGCGCTTCAGCACGCTTCTTTCTACAAGATTTTGCTCACAAATAACTAGAGAAGTAGAATTTACAGTAGAATTTTCAGACAGAGTTTCGAGCAGGGGAATCAAACAGTTTGTAATCAGACCTTTATTTCACGGGATCGTCTTTCCATTCCATCATAAGCATATTTGCAACGCGGTAACATTTGGTTTTTCTTGGAATCCCTGTTTGGGCATCTTTGGGCGTCTTTGGGTGCTATTACTGAAATACACAGAAGCCAGGACTAATGCCTGTTTCTCCCTACAATAGCATACCCACTCTAACAAAATATAAAAAGCAGATTGCCGTCTGAGGTGAGGACTATTTTGGCTTGCAAACTATAGCAAGTTAAGGATCCAATTTGAAATTTATTGTTGCTCAACTCAACACTATTTTTTCATGAGTAATGTGACGTGCGGAAAAACAAATCGAATATCGTTTATTAAATTTACTATTCTTTTGTTGTTTTTGTTGTTGGTGTTGTTTCATTATGTTCCATTGAATTGTATTCAATATATTTCGAAAATTTTCTGAACATCATGCTAGGCGCATGGAGTCATATATTTTGCTTTATCATAACTATTCGCATCGATCAAGAGATTATGTAAACACCATCAACTCCGGAAGGCTATTTCATTAAATCGAATCCAATAAAATGGACAGTCAATTATAAGGACAGCGGACGATATAAATATTTACTATCAGCTAACCGTTTACCTGTCAAAATCAATGTTCTGCACGATGAAATACAATCTGTAATTCAAACCTTAAAATTTGTCGTTTCGTTGATTCCTTTCCACTGTTTTCCGTCTTCGCTCGTTTTTCTTTTCGATCAGATCAATCATTTGCCTGAAGTCAACCTTATTTCTCTTGCTTGTTTCTCTATCATTATTAGATTTTTATTTCTTCTTAAATTATTTTTATTTATTTGGAATGGCAGAAACATACTTGGCCACAACTGTGTCGCAGCAAAAGTGTTTACTATGCAACACATGCAGTCAGTGTGCACAAATTTGTAGGACCCTTTATATTTCAGCAAATGGGATTCGTTTACAATAAATACACTTTATAACATGTATATTCGGATATATTAAAATCTTTGAAAATCGACATGACTTAACTGTACGGAGCTATTTAGAAAGATATTTGACCAATGTGTGTCGTATCTCTTTAATGCACATCTTTCCAAATGATATGCCGCAAGGAATATCTAGGTTTACACCGCGGGTTTCGAAACAGATGTTTTAACACTTTCAAAAGTGACACGATAAGGTTTCAGCGTCTCCAAAGATATATTACACATATTACGATGAATATTACAACAATGATTCCAATTCGTACAAGTCAGTTTTATCTTAATAATTCTGATGCACACTCTATACGATCGTTTTACTCTTTTGTTCTTCTCTCTAATTCTTTTACCTCCTATTCTCCCACTATTCCTTCATATTACTCTGTCACCCTCTCTCATTCACTCCTCCTCCTCCCTTGCTCATGTGGCTTTCACGTGACCATCGGCCATTTTCCCCCTT
>NC_043004.1:71231124-71233624 GCF_006345805.1 Octopus sinensis
ATGTTTAGCCCCTTGTGGGTAATAAAGAAGCAGATAATTATGCCTAGATGAATTTTGTTGGGATGAGGAACTTGTATTGTGAATCGAAATACATGGAACAGTAGCACAGAACCTACTTGTTTATTTATTTTTCTTCTTTCCCTTATGACCCGAATCTCGAGATGACTCATAAACGTATTCTACACTGTAATAACAGCGGTCGAGAAAATCGAATATTAAATAGACCGGAATCTATCTTCAGAAAATTTAAGTGGAAATTTTTTTTTAAAAAAGCGACTGGTGGCTATGTGTTCACATTTAACATTTGGTGCTAGCAAAATTTGTAAGGAAGCAAAATGCTTCGAAAATACGTGCGGTAAACATCGCTGCAAATTCGAAATCTAGAAACCGAGATGTAATGATACAGAAACATCATTTCCTGTCATATTCCAAAACAGGGTGGATGAGATTAGAGTATGTTATGGATGATACATCAGTGGATGAGCACTGGAAGTTGGTTTCGAAAAGATGTTTGTTTTATGAATTCCCTAAATAAAAGAAAACAGAACACAACACTTACAGTGAATAACAGTAAGACGCGCTTACAGTTTTGAAAAATATTTTATAACACTTTTTATGTATCTACCTGCCATTCTACCTACCTATCTAACTATCTATCTATCTATCTAACTATCTATCTATCTATCTATCTATCTATCTATCTATCTATCTATCTATCTATCTATCTATATATATATCTATCTATCTGTCTGTCTGTTTGTCTGTCTATATATATATATATACATATATATATTATTATTTGAGGGAATAAAATCCAAACTTACGAGGAAAAAAATTCAATTTAGAAATACTAAATCAAATTCCACACAATATAATATATATATATATATATATATATATATATATATATATATATATATATATATATATATATATATATATATATATATACATATATATATATAAATTTTAGAAAAAAAACACCTTTTATCGATTCAAAATTAATTATTAAATTACACCATCTAGAAATTACATATAATAGAAAGTTAAAATTAAAATAACAATAAAAAGTAAAGATTAAGTAAATTATAAAAATAATAAAAATGTATATAATAGGTAGAAAAACAATATATATATATATATATATGCATGTATATATATATGTATATATGTATATATATATGTGTGTGTGTGTGTTTGTATCAATACGTATATGTGTGTGTATGTATAAATATATGTTACAACGTATTATATATTAGATACAATTCATAGATATAATATCATTTTACGCATCTCATAGTAGTTTCTAACATATTACGATGATGAACTGAAGCTCTGAATTAATTGTAACGAGTGATCTTATAAAAAAAATCCTTTGATATGTGGGCACATGAAAACCGGTTCCGTGTACCTTGTGAACAAGTAAGTGGGTATCTGGAAAACAGAAGGACATTGGAAGGAATCTGAAGTACGAAAATAGCTGTGTACATTGCTTTCATAGAAGCATGTTTGTTTCTAGGTTCAATATATAATACCTGGTTCGTATCTAGTTTGGGGAAAGACGGTAGCTATTCGTGGCTTAAGGCGGCGAGCTGGCAGAAACATTAGCACGCCGGGCGAAATGCTTAGCGGTATTTCGTCTGCGTTACGTTGTGAGTTCAAATTCCGCCGAGGTCGACTTTGCCTTTCATCCTTTCGGGGTCGATAAATTAAGTACCAGTTACGCACTGGGGTCGATGTAATCGCCTTAATACCTATGTCTGTCCTTGTTTGTCCCCTCTGTGTTTAGCCCCTTATGGGTAATAAAGAAATAGGTAGTTATTCGTGAGAGATCGTGCGATGCTGAAAAAGCTTCAACGTCTACTTGACAGAGGAAGTTTATAGGGTATATTCTAAGGGCATATTGTAATTCCTTCATGATTATGGGTTTACTGCAACATCCCGGTTGTTCGTTAGGATTCATAGTCGGTGTGGGTTAAAGCAGGCCACAGTGTGCGCATAAACAATCAGAATGAATCTCTTTTATCACCCATAGAGTTCAGGATCATGGGAAAGAGCGATAATGTCGGAAATGGAAAGACATCCTGTGCTTGCTTGAAAAAGACTACAGAGCTTATTATGGCTGTAGAAACAAACACCCTGTGGAGATAGGTGCATGGGTAGGTTTCACCAGAATGTGGGGTATTGGAAGTTGGGATGAAACAAAAGTATACAGTATTGCGGAATGTCCTACATTGACCCAGGAAGAATAGCAGAAATGAAAACGTAATGGAGCTGGGAAAGTTTTACACTAGAAGCTTTGCCAAAAATGCGAGTTTGATGCAGTAAGCTCAGGGTACGATAATCGATCAGAAAAAATATTTGAATCGGAGAGTTGCAAGATATTGTAGGATTTACCATTTCCTACTGACTAATCGACTGGGACCATTTCATTCGAGGAAAAAAAGCTACTATCTCTTAAGGTCTGCGATCACGAGAATTTGGAAATATTGTGACTTTA
>NC_043004.1:71238624-71246124 GCF_006345805.1 Octopus sinensis
GCAATGTAAGAAAAATGTATGAAATCTGTGAAGAGAAGAAAAGGCAATGGAATTGGTAATAATGACAAAATGAAAAACAATAGAAAAACGAAATGTCTCTAGAATTTGATAGATCATTTAGATGATGGTGAGAAAGTGGTAAAATGAAGAGAGAATAAGTAACTGTAATGAAGAAGTACGGAAGAGAAATTAGTTCGTTTAAGAGATGAACGTCCATTTGATATGGAAATGATGTTGGGAAGAGATACTGGGAGGGAGAGAGATAGACAGAGAGGGAGAGAGACAGAGAGAGATAGAGAGAGACAGGGAGATATAGACAGAGTTTAAGACGAGAATATGGCATAAGCATTATAGGATTATTAAGAGGGGCATTTTGTTGAATAATTAGGATAAAAATATAACACTACTGCCACGCTTCTTAAGGTATCAACAGAAACGAGATGTAAAAATCTAGTTACTGTGGGTTTCTCCGTTTCGTGCATAGCGCAAAACTTTATTATTAATAAGTCACGTGATTGCAACTAGTTCAGTTTTTGCATAAAGAATTTAAACACGAATCCTTTTGAAAAATGATTAATGAAGTAATTTTCAATTTTTTATTTTTCTTGGTTACTTTTCGTTAAAAAAAAATCGTTTGCAATAATTATTGAGGAATGCAACGTCCTTGACATATTTCAAAATCTTCTCACGTTTCATTGAATTTGATTCCCACAGAATGGAGAAAGAATCCTTTACAAAGCAACATCGTATCTGCGGCAGCGATGCCTTCGCGTCTTGCTTGCTTCAGATGCAATAATGCAAACAGAATTAGGAATTCTAAAAATATTTTTCTTACCCACTTTTTCCTTCACACGTCTATTCACACGCACATGCATACATATGTACATATATATATAAACAGACACACACACAAGTACATGTAAACAAACACACACACACAAATATATATATATATGACAATCTTACGTGTATGAATATATATCAGTATGTATATATATGAATATATATATATATATAAATATGTATATATATATATATATATATATACATATATATATATATATATATATGTATATATATATATACATATATACATATATATATATATATATTATTATATACATATATATATATATATATATATATATATATATATATATATATATATGAATATATATATAAATATTAAATATATTATATATATTATTACATATATACATATATATATATATATTCATATGTATATATATGCATATATATATATATTGATATATATATATATATATATATATATATGTATGCATGGTGTGTGTGTGAGGTGTTTGTGTGTGTGTGTGAGTGTGTGTGTGTGTGTGTGTGCATTATATTAGGAAGACGGAGAAAGGTAAATATTTGCTTGAAAAACTATTAAATTAACCTGTGTTTGAACTATTATTATTTTTAATTTTGTTATTACTTATAATTCTTTATTTATTAATTTATTATTTAGAAATAGATCGTTATTGTCATTGTTCTCTACTCAATGTAAGCCAACCACTGTTTCGTTTATATTTCCGTTTGTATAATTTTATTTTCATTTTGTATTACCACAAGCGCATGCGCTGCTTTGTGGAGCTTTTTAATCACGATCATTTTTAGTTTCTTGTTTCAAATCCTTTCTCTTTCTATTCCCTCACGGTTTGCTTTTTCTGCTTCATTTTGGTATTCCTCACACATACACACACACACACACACACACACACATACACACATATATATCCTTCAAAGATGTTACAAAAGTATAAGGCGGCGAGTGGGCAGAAATGTTAGCACGCTGGGCGAAATGCTTAGCGGTATATAAGCACTTCGCCCATCATGCTAATGTGCCTGCCAGCTGGCCGCCTAGCGGTATATATTCTGCCGTTACGTTCTGAGTTCAAATTCCGCCGAGGTCGACTTTTTCTTTCATCCTTTCGGGGTCGATTAAATAAGTACCAGCTACGCACTGGGTTCGATATAATCGACTTAATACGCTTGTCAGTTTTTGTTTGTCCCTTCTATGTTTAGCCCCTTGTGGGTAGAAAAGAAATAGGTAATTCGTCTGCCGTTACGTTGTGAGTTCAAATATGTTGTTGAGCTGTTTATTTAGAAATCTTAATACTGTCCAGTCTTGATCTGATCAACTCGGCTTATAATCAAAAAGCCTTCCAGCTGTAAACATCATATATTTTATTTCTATCTCATACATATATACATGTATGGACGGTATATAGTTAAGAACTACAAAAAGTTTCTTGCTCTGAAGACATGAATCTGGTAGGTTTTTAGCAAGCGACTATTAGCAGCGCTTGTCTTTATGCAGTCTACGTTAAATGACATTTTACAAGATAAAGTTTGGTTCGTAAGGGATTAATCTATTATTTCTTGTAGATGTTGCAAAATGTTAAACGCTCCCACCTTGAGATATTAATTCTTTACGACTGAATGACATTACAATCAGATTCAGTTAATCCAAACATGGCTCTATGCCGTATTGCATTTTCCGTGGACATTATAAAAAGGAGCCTTAATTATTAATCTTTCTTACAATTTGTCTTTAGTTTTTCTAGAAATCTAATGCAAGCCAGTGTGATTCAGAAAAGTAAATCCCCAACAGGATAAACGGAAGTTCAATCCTAGTGTACAGATATGTAGGGCATTTATGCCTCTGTTTAAAGCCGAGGGGTACAAAACCATTCAGCGAAATATTGTGGATGCAATCTACTTAAAATCCATAGGATAACAGTTAGATTTGGTTATTATCCGTCGCCAATGCATTAATACGGACGGTAGTATACGTATATAAGTGTGTTCTACATTATAAGGTTTCATACAATTTCCTGTGAAGACCTTTAAACTTATCCGCCGTTTCTCCTCCGAGATGTATCGCTTTAGTTGAGCATCTTATTAATCATGCACCATTTCATTCCAAGAGCTTCTTTTCCCAAACTGTGCTTCTCTAGAACTCATTAATATAAACTGCTCTTCTTTTGATCTACCAAACTGTTTTTTCAAGTTTATTGTCATACAGCATCTTTTGAATTTTTAGGTCCTTTGTTTTTTTAATCCCTTATGCTATCTTGTTTGGGACGACATTGTAGAAAAGGATGTCGACTCGAATAATTTGGTCCAGTGAGTTGAGCAAATTCCTTAGAATTCCTACATAGGAAATCTAATGGCGATTCAAAAACAAACAGACTGCGTTAGAGTCGTCTTCCTTTATATTTATACTTGCAGTATCGCCCGGCGTTGCTCGGGTTTGTAAGGGAAATAACTATATAAGCATTTTTAGAGAGTTATAGCCAAAAAATAGCAAAACAAAGCATTAAAAATGGAAAAAAAATGATAATTTTTTTTTTAAATCGTTGACTCCTCGTATACATTTTTAAAGAGTTACTTCCCTTAATATAATAGCGAAAAAATGCATTAAAATGGAAAAAATGATGGTAATTTTTTTTTTTAATCGTAGACTCATCGTAGACGCGCGCTATACCCAGAAGGGCTCGATATGAATCACGACTATAAGATACCCGGTTTTGGTTAAACTGCACCGCAAAATGAGGGAGTAGTTAGGAATCTAAATCGTTAGGAGACAGACACACAACCTTACTTTTATTTATAAAGATTAAGTATACTCTTCTCTGTTCGAAAGAAAAGAACGTGTATCGTGGACGCTGACAAAGATTCACTTTAATAATAACGGCGGATGCGGGTAAAGGCGATTTAGAGAGCAACGGAGAGAGGCTGTTTTGATGAGGATGAAAACGTTTTAATTTTTTTTTTAATGTGTTATTATGAAAGAAGCTTAAATGATATTAATATTCCTTAAATGTAGGTGATGATAATGTTGATATCGATGATGGCTATTCTGATAGCGTTGATGATATTGTTAATGAGAAGAAAGTTGATGACATTGATGTCGAATAATAATGATAATGTTGATAATAGTGAGGGCGGTAATGCTGATAACGTTATCGATGATAATGTTGTTGATGATAATTATGGTAGTAATGCGAATGAATATGTTGATAACATTTGATAATGATAATATCGATGGAGATAATGGCGTTCACATGGCTTGCGATAAGATCGATGTTATTCATGAGTGTTGTATCTGATATCGCTAAGGCTGACGGTCGTGGTCACGACGACGACGACGACGACGACGATGATGATGATGATGATGATGATGATGATGATGATGATGATGATGATGATGATAATGATGATGATGGTGGTGGTGGTGGTGGTGGTGGTGGTGGTGGTGGTGGTGGTGGCGGTGGCGGTGATGATGATGATGATGATGATGATGATGATGATGGTGATGATGATGACGGTGGTGGTGGTGATGATGATGATGATTATGGTGATGATGATAATGATGATCAACAACTGTTTTGACGACGATGAACTTGAAGCAGATAACATTCAAAACGTTGGTGATGATGGTGGTGATGGTTTTGGGAAAAGTGTCGATGGTAGCGGTTGTGTGATTGTTGTTGATGACAGTAACGATGACGACGATGATGATAGTGATGGTAGTGGTGATGGTTGTGGTTATTGTGGTGGTGGTGGTTATTGTGGTGGTGGTGGTGGTGGTGGTGGTGGTGGTGGTGGTGGTGATGGTCGTCGTCATCTTCATGGTGGTGATGATGGTGTTGTTGGGGATAATTCTAAGTACAATGACGACGAAGAAGAGGGGCGGATAGATTCCAGTCGTTTCTTTCCTTTAGATTCGGTTTGTAAGAGTAAAGACAAAGTTGGTTTACAAAATGTCTTGGTGTCGAGTCCGTCAGTGCCATAGACTCACATAAAACGGAACCTGGGTTATTATTTCAGTACAATATGATGAAACTGCCATTGAAAAAGATGAATGGCATGAGATAACGCAACACTCACCAACACACACACACACGCACGCGCATACACACACACACACATACACACATACAAACACACATACACACAAACAAACGTACACACGTACACAGAGATACGTTATCTATATATAAATGTGGAGGCGCAATGGCCCAGTGGTTAGGGCAGCGGACTCGCGGTCGTAGGATCGCGTTTTCGATTCCCAGACTGGGCGTTGTGAGTGTTTATTGAGCGAAAACACCTAAATACTCCACGCGGCTCCGGCAGGGATGGTGGTGATCCCTGCTGTACTCTTTCACTACAACTTTCTCTCACTCTTACTTCCTCTTTCTGTTGTACCTGTATTTCAAAGGGCCGGCCTTGTCACTCTCTGTGTCACGCTGAATATCCCCGAGAACTGCGTTAAGGGTACACGTGTCTGTGGAGTGCTCAGCCACTTACACGTTGATTTCACGAGCAGGCTGTTCCGTTGATCGGATCAACTGGAACCCTAGTCGTCGTAACCGACGGAGTGCTTCCATATATATATATAAATATATGTTAATATATATATGTTAATATCTGTGTATGTATGTATGTAGTCTGAATGTGTGTATATATGTAGAGACACGACTTGCTACTCTGTTCTGCTGCGTAAATGAAAGAAAAATAGCATAAACAGTATCTCATATACCAGGCATTAAATGATTTTTTTTGTGATGTTTATATAAAATAAGAAGGAAAACAAAATTAACCAAGTTCAATTCCAAATGTTGGCAGGAGCGTCAGCATGCCGGACAAAATGCGTAGCGGCATTTCGTTCGATTTACGTTCTAAGTTGGGATTCCGCCGGAGTCGATTTAACTTGCCTTTACCCACTTTCGGGGTCGATAAAATAAGTACCAGTCGAGCACCGATGTTGACGTAATCGAAATAATCCCAGCCCCGGAATTGCTGGTCTTGTGCCAAAATTGGAAACCAATATTTAAGCAATCTCGCAGTATGTTAGAGAGCATTGTAAAAGTTTAATTACATATCATCATTATCAATCAAGATAAACGGTTAAATTATGTCATAATGTTGAACATTTGGCCCAAATTCGCATATAGCATCCGGGCAATTTTTTCTTAGACATATTTTTAGAAAAATGCTTTCCCATCAAATATGCCACATTCTTTTTTTTTTCTCCTCTAAGTTACGGTCTTTATATCAATGCAATGCAGAAATTGGCAGTAAAAACGAAAGGCAGATGAAGGGGAAGCTGCCGTATCATCGGTGTCATGTTGTTTCTCGCTAGCTCAATCAATGTGAGATGATGTCACAATTTGCACTGCAGAGAGTTGTATATTGCATCATGTTGTGAGCTGTCAACAGTCATACAGGAATGTTGGTTTTCAAGTGGAAATTGACAATTAATAATCCAGTCAATCTTTGACAGTGAAGATGTAACGTGTACGGAAGCGAAAGCTTGTGTTCTATGTGAATATGTTCTGTTGGAATTTTATGTAGGAAAACTATTAAAATATATTGGAGACAGCAGCTGAAATGTTTTGTCGCAAATGATATAGTGAGATGCAAAGATATGTTTTACAATATTTGACAGAGGCAATGATTTTTGAGAAAGAAGCGCAACCTCAATTGTTTTACGTGTATATGGATAATAAAGCATCGGTTGAAGATTTCACAGCTCGACAATAAAACTATGGGTGTTACAGGTCTGTAGCCACATAAAAATACACCTACGAACGCAACTAAGTACTCAAGTGTAATTCTATAAAACTAAAGAGTGTTTATTAAAAATTAAAGCACGACCCATAAATATATTACTGTCTATATTGCGGCCCTAATTTTGCAACAAAATTCGCTACAGCAAACCTGGAAATAGGTTTTCCGAGGTGTACAGTTATTAATTCATCATGTGAATTAATAGTAGAAGTAAAGTGAAATTATGTCCGTAGATTATGTCCGTTGGGAATTGTGATGTCTTAGGACGTGTCTTTCTCTTTTGCCATCTGTCGATAGATTCTTTGCATCATCTGGAATATCTTAGTGTCGTAATTTCAATGCGGAGATTGGAAATTATAGAGCAGTGCACAAATTTTGAGCGATCCGTTTTTTCCTTAGAAATCAATAAGAAATCATTTTCTGACACGTCGAACCACAAATCAGCAAGTCAAACATGTGGTTTCGGGTTCACACTGACTGCGTGACACCATGATCAAGTGTTTCTACAATAGCCCTGAAGTGAGCGAATTTCATGGTCAGAAAGCCTATTGTACACACACACTCATAAGCACACACACACACACACACACACACACACACACACACACACACACACACACACACACACACACTCAAACACACACATACACACACACACACACACATATATATGTGATTTATTAATGAAGTTACAAAGACATTACAAAAATGTGTACTCAGAGTTTCACGTTCGCCTCCTCTCTGGGTAGGCGAGCAGGACAATATCCCATTTACAGCTGAGTGCAAGGCTCTAACCTTTATATCTTTATGAAGAAACACACCTACACATCAACAAGCATACACATATATACACTACATACGCACACAAATGCACACGTATACACTACACACACACGCGCG
>NC_043004.1:71251124-71255625 GCF_006345805.1 Octopus sinensis
AACTGAAGTGAAATGTAAACACTTCGTGTGTTTTTACGTGCAATGTGACCCTCCCAACCTACAACAACTATAAAAGAAATGGAGTCTCTTAAGAATTTTCAGGATCAAACACTCCCAGACACGCACAGTTGTTACTTTCTATGCCTCAATGATGAAAGTCTGCACGTCTTTCTGTATGTGTGTAGGATGGAATAATTAGAATGCTTTTTGTTAAGGTATATTTTTTTACACCAAATCTTGAAATTTTAGAGGACATTTTCGAATTCATTATCTTTTACATACTTACGTAATAGTTCGCAATAAGTTTATGGAATTATCTCTTGAGTTACGTTGTACTACAAAAATATGATTGGGCATCGATTTCTTCAGAGCTATAGAAACGTGGCTTGTTTGTACCTCAATATAACTCGATGAGATAATAAGAATATCTTGCACAGATTATTTTATTTGGCATGTGTGATATTGTCTTGAAACATTAAGTTAAAAGAAGCATATTCGGAAAATATCCAGGGAGAAAATTGACGTTCTTTCATTTCTTCTTAACTAAGATAAATTCCGGAAACATAAAGTCTTCTATCAATTATGTACAAATATATTTCAGCAACGGAATTTAGAATATATAATTGAAGAGATGCGTGGTGTAATTTTTCCATTTGATTTCTCGTTGATATTTTGTTACAATAGAGAGAATTGAGGTTGATTGAAAAGCTTTTTGTAAAGAAAATTCTAGTTTAAATTTTGATTGTTCGATGAATAAAAGAAATATGAAACTTTAATGGAGAAATTCAGCTGAATGCGATAGGCGTTATAATTATATTTCAATCACATGGTGTAGCATTTGCAGGAGAGTGCCACATGTTGAAATTTCGCTTGAATATTACAGTGAAACACAGAAAAAATGGGCATTATTAATACCCGTGTTGTTCATAAAGGAATGATGATAATAATAACAATAATAATAATAATAATAATAATAATAATAATAATACTAATAATAATATAATAATAATAATGATAATAATGAATCACGATAATGTGGCATCTCAAATCAATAACAATACCTATTTTATTGAAGCACTTGAAATGGCATCAAAGTGAGCGAATAAATACACAACTAAATTCCTGGCATCTCCAAAATAAGCAATTGTAAAGATCATACTTATGCTACCTCACACGTTTTACGTAACTCCCTCTCCGTCGAGAGATAATCATTTTTCATTTCGTTCTATTATAAAATTTCTAAAGTTGTTTTTTTTTTGTCTTAAAGACAAATATCATTTTTTTTTTTTTGGTTTTTTTTGGGTTTTTTTTAAATATCATAACACTTCATCAAACACACTTCACCTGGTTGCATTTTTTAGACGTAAAAATTTGGTTTCTTTTGCCGCCCTCTGGTTGAGACTAGAGTACAACTCGTATAGTTCAGAACAAACGCAATGTTTGTTGCTACTACTACACTACTACTATATACTACTACTACTACTACTACTACTACTAGTAATACTACTACTACTACTACCTAATCCCAGAACAACACAGAAACAAAATCGTAATAATAATTTCTTTTGTTAGCCAAAGTGGTATAAAGAGGGGGACACTTGAACAATAGACGAGAATTTGTGACGGAATTTGGCATAAGGGACGGGGGAATAGAAATGGAAAATACAGTAAAATGCTATAAAGCTAAAGCAAGCTAACAGGATTTTGTTTTTTTTAAATCATTTATCTCTGTATCGAACGATTTCGGGATTAATCCACAGCAAATTTTTCTATTCATACCCATCAGCAGATGTATTAGAAGGTAAATAAATACTCATAAGCACCCATGGAAAAAAGCTGACGCAAAAGCCATGTGTACACTAAGTACCCCCCAAATGTATCTAAATATAAATTCCGTAGCAAGTCTCAACACACGTGTAATCGTCAGGAACCACAACTTAGAGTAGTCACCATTCCCGAAGTGAAGACAATAAATGTACTTCTAATATTGGATAAAATTTTCAAAAACTTTCGTCAACTGGCCACAACATTAATACCTTAACATGTATTTCAATGATACCTAATATACGTCCATCAACCAGTGTCTCTTTTTTCTAGTATCACCTCAACCCTACATAAAAATAAACAGACAAGAACTGTAGCAAGTAACATTTACTAGCGATACACATAGTGGTAGGATCAATGCCAGCAGCAAATTTAACTTTGCCAATCGCCAGCAACAACATAGGCCACAACTCATAACAACAATGAAAACGAATAATAACTATACTGTTGTCATGGTTACAGAAGGAAGCCACAATGATTTTTTACAATAACACAAATTGGTGGTTAGCGGTAGCTATGACTACTCTAGAAGTATAAATATAATAATGGTAAGGACACAAAATAATAGTATTATAATGGTACCGATATTAAGAGTAGAGCTTAATATAATATCATTTATTTATTAGCCCAACAGGCCTCACTGATGATAATATTAAAGTACCAGGTCAACCCATAAGTTCCGTCCGAATTTGAATAAAGAAAACAAGTGATCAAATGTTATATTTAATTGAAATATAATCATCAGTGTACTTTCCCTGATTACCTATGACTTCCTTTCCTCTATTTACAATCTTTTTAATCCCATCAATGTAAACTCTTTTGGTTTCAAAGTGAAAAACCACTGAAATGTCAGTTTTGTCCTCCTGGCTTGCGAAAGTTATGTCCCCCAAATGATTCTGTAACTAACGAACAAATTTTAGTCTGAAGGGAGGCAAGGTCGGAAGAATAAGGTGGATGTGGTAATTGTTTTCCCAACCAAGCTCTTCGATGTTTTTGTGATGTGATCTTTGCAGTGTGGGGTGCCCCACATTGCCCCGATAAACATCACTGACTCCTTTTTTGACTCACTAAAGCGGGTCTTTTTTGCTTCAACGCTTGGTTCAAAGCTCTAATTGCTGCCAGTAGACTTGAGTATGAGGTGTGTATATAAAATAGAGATAATGTGTCTTCACTTTTCACGTGAAAACGGCCTCACCAGTACCTTCCATTCATGCGATGCACGAATAATTACACTTCCGGACATATAATAGGGTCATCATTTGATTTACTTCATTAAAAATAAAAAGATATTGCATTATATTTATGATTCACTTCTTTAAGAGGTTTCTGAATAATCAACTTCCGCGGTATTAACGTAAAAAACGTGAAGTCTCCAATCTCTATTTTTAATGTTCGCTATTTGTAAACACTGTGATAATTTTACTGAAAGAAATATTTACGAAATTCACAAATTTGAACATTCGGTACAAGATATTTTTCAACTTTGCTTTTTATTTCTACGATTTTTTTCATTCCATGTTTATCTCATTCATTGTTTGCACTGTCTCTGTCTGTCTGTCTCTCTTTCTCTGTCTGTTTGTCTTTTCTCTCTGTCTATCTGTCTCTCTCTCTCCTCCCAGACACGCACACACACACACACACACACACACATACACCCACACACACACACACACTACATACACACACACACACACACACACATCACACACAACACACACACACACACTTGTGGCTTCATTTGGTTCTGAAACTCGCACATTTCGTAATTCCTGTAAAAATCTTTTTATTTACTTTCTTTTTGCAGGCCGTGTCTTTGTATGTTTTGTTTGTATACATATTTTTATGTGTGTGTGTGTGTTTTATGTCTGTGTGTTTGTGTGTGTGTGTCTCTATGTCTGTGTGTGTGTGTATGAATGACTGAAGGGATTATAATACTATGCATACATCGTTTTTTCTGTGTATGTATGCGCGTCTGTGTAAGAGAGAGAAGAGTGATGCCTAAGTGGCACTCTCACTCTTTCTTCTCCCTCACTCACATACGCACACACTCACACATACATACAAGGAGGATGTATGTCACCACAACCCTCCACTTGTCTTTCTCTCTCTCTCTCTCTCACACCACACACACAAACATCTATTTCATAGATGCTTGTTACTGTATGTATATGTATCTGTGTGTGTGTGTGTTGTGTGTGTGTGTGTTTGTGTGTGTTTGTGTGTGCGTGTGTGTACCTGCGGTGCATGCGTGTGGCGTTTCCATAATCGCCAGAGAAAGCGAGGGAATTTTCTTTCTTGATGCTCAGGTAAAACCTTTGTAACATTGCTTCTCTCCCCAGGTAAAGCAACAAAAAAAGAATTGCAGTTGCTGTAACGTTGTCTGACTTTGCTGCCACCATTCTTCCAGAAGGACGAACAGCTCATTTCGGCTGTTTAACATACCACTGACCACTGTTCACAGGACAGTCCAATTTGTAACATAAGCAAGATTCAGGTTCAACAAAAGTGTTGTGTCCAATGCCACCCTTAACATTTCGGATGAATGCACATGTCACATAGAGGTGCGATGCAAGCACTTGTAATACCTTACAGACATCAGAAGCAACAATAAATCTATGGGAGAAGTTACATTAGTTTTATCAGAAGACTGTGAGACAGGCATTAACATCATTCTGAG